>NC_074684.1:312500-612500 GCF_029448725.1 Salvelinus fontinalis
CCACACATTCACACACACACACACACACACACACACACACACACACACACACACACACACACACACACACACACACACACTCACACACACACACACACACACACACACACACACACACACACACACACACACACACACACACACACACACTGGACTCTACCCACACATTCACACACACTGGACTCTACCCACACATTCACACACACTGGACTCTACCCACACACACACACTGGACTTTACCCACACATTCACACACATACACTGGACTCTACCCACACATTCACACACACACTGGACTCTACCCACACATTCACACATACTGGACTTTACCCACACATTCACACACACTGAACTCTACCCACCCACACACTGGACTCTACCCACACATTCACACACACACACACACACACACACTGGACTCTACCCACACATTCACACATACACTGGACTCTACCCACAAATTCACACACACTGGACTCTACCCACACATTCACACACACTGGACTCTACCCACACACACACTGGACTCTACCCACACATTCACACACACACACACACACACACACACACTGGACTCTACCCACACATTCACACACACACTGGACTGTCCCCACACATTCACACACACACTGGAATCTACCCACACATTCACACACACACAGGACTCTAACCACACATTCACACACACACTGGACTCTACCCACACATTCACACACACACTGGACTCTACCCACACACACACTGGACTCTACCCACATATTCACACACACACACACACACACACACACACACACACACACACACACACACACACACACACACACACACACACACACACACACACACACACACGCACACACACACACACACACACACTGGACTCTACCCACACATTCACACACACATTGGACTCTACCCACACATTCACACACACACACACTGGACTCTACCCACACATTCACACACACATTGGACTCTACCCACACATTCACACACACTGGACTCTACCCACACACACACTGGACTCTACCCACACAATCACACACACACACACACACACACACACACACACACACACACACACACACACACACACACACACACACACACACACACACACACACACACACACACACACTGGACTCTATCCACACATTCACACACACACACTGGACTCTACCCACACATTCACACACACACTGGACTCTACCCACAGATTCACACACACACTGAACTCTACCCACACACACACTGGACTTTACCCACACATTCACACACACACACTGGACTCTACCCACACATTCACACACACACTGGACTCTACCCACAGATTCACACACACACTGGACTCTACCCACACATTCACACACACTGGACTCTACCCACACATTCACAAACACACTGGACTCTACCCACACATTAACACACACTGGACTCTACCCACACACTCACACATACTGGACTCTACCCACACATTCACACACACACACTGGACTCTACCCACACATTCACACACACACTGGACTCTACCCACACATTCAAACACACACTGGACTCTACCCCCACACACACACACTGGACTCTACCCACACATTCACACACACACTGGACTCTACCCACACATTCACACACACTGGACTCTACCCACAAATTCGCACACACACTGGACTCTACCCACACATTCACACACACACACACACACACACACACACACACACACACACACACACACACACACACACACACACACACACACACACACACACACACACACACACACATACTGGACTCTACCCACACATTCACACACACGGGACTCTACCCACACATTCACACACACTGGACTCTACCCACACATTCACACAGACACTGGACTCTACCCACACATTCACACACACACACACTGGACTCTACCCACACATTCACACACACACTGGACTCTACCCACACATTCACACATACATTGGACTCTACCCACACATTCACACACACTGGACTCTACCCACACACACACTGGACTCTACCCACACATTACTCTACCCACACATTCACACACACACTGGACTCTACCCACACACTCACACACACTGAACTCTACCCACACACACACTGGATTCCACCCACACATTACTCTACCCACACATTCACACACACACACACACACTGGACTCTACCCACACATTCACACACACTGAACTCTACCCACACACACACTGGACTCTACCCACACATTCACACACACACACACACACACACACACACACACACACACACACACACACACACACACACACACACACACACACACACACACACACACACACACACACACACACACACACACACACACACACACATTCACACACACACACACACACACACACACACACACACACACACACACACACACACACACACACACACACACACACACACACACACACACACACACACACACACACACACACACTGGACTCTACCCACACATTCACACACACTGGACTCTACCCACACACAGACACTGGACTTTACCCACACATTCACACACACACTGGACTCTACCCACATATTCACACACACTGAACTCTACCCACCCACACACTGGACTCTACCCACACATTCACACACACACACACACACACACACACACTGGACTCTACCCACACATTCACACACACTGGACTCTACCCACACATTCACACACACTGGACTCTACCCACACACACACTGGACTCTACCCACACATTCACACACACACACACACACACACACACACTGGACTCTACCCACACATCCACACACACACTGTACTCTACCCACACATTCACACACACACTTGACTCTACCCACACATTCACACACACACACAGGACTCTACCCACACATTCACACACACACTGGACTCTACCCACACATTCACACACACACACACACACACACACACACACACACACACACACACACACACACACACACACACACACACACACACACACACACACACACACACACACACTGGACTCTACCCACACATTCACACACACACTGGACTCTACCCACACATTCACACACACACTGGACTCTACCCACACATTCACACACACTGGACTCTACCCACACATTCACACACACACTGGACTCTACCCACACATTCACACACACTGAACCCTACCCACACACACTGGACTCTACCCACACATTCACACACACACACACACACACACACACACACACACACACACACACACACACACACACACACACACACACACACAGACACACACACACACACACACACACACACACACACACTGGACTCTACCCACACATTCACACACACTGGACTCTACCCACACACACACACTGGACTTTACCCACACATTCACACACACATACTGGACTCTACCCACACATTCACACACACACTGGACTCTCCCCACACACTTTTACACACACACTGGACTCTACCCACACATTCACACACACACTGGACTCTACCCACACATTCACACACACACAGGACTCTAACCACACATTCACACACACACTGGACACTACCCACACATTCACACACACACTGGACTCTACCCACACACACTGGACTGTACCCACACATTCACACACACACTGGACTCTACCCACACATTCACACACACACTGGACTCTACCCACACATTCACACACACACTGGACTCTACCCACACATTCACACAGACACTGGACTCTACCCACACATTCACACACACTGGACTCTACCCACACACTCACACATACTGGACTCTACCCACACATTCACACACACACTGGACTCTACCCACACATTCACACACACACTGGACTCTACCCACACACTCACACATACTGGACTCTACCCACACATTCACACACACTGAACTCTACCCACACACACTGGACTCTACCCACACATTCACACACACACACACACACACACACACACACACACACACACACACACACACACACACACACACACACACACACACACACACACACACACACACACACACACACACACACACACACACACAGACACACACACACACACTGGACTCTACCCACACATTCACACACACTGGACTCTACCCACACACACACACTGGACTTTACCCACACATTCACACACACATACTGGACTCTACCCACACATTCACACACACACTGGACTCTACCCACACATTCACACACACACTGGACTCTACCCACACATTCACACACACACTGGACTCTACCCACACATTCACACACACACAGGACTCTAACCACACATTCACACACACACTGGACTCTACCCACACATTCACACACACACTGGACTCTACCCACACATTCACACACACACTGGACTCTACCCACACATTCACACACACACTGGACTCTACCCACACATTCACACACACACTGGACTCTACCCACACATTCACACACACACACACACACACACACACACACTGGACTCTACCCACACATTCACACACACACTGGACTCTAACCACACATTCACTGGACAAAGATCTCCCCAACACCTCTAGTCATTTACAACTGCTTACAGGCAGAGGGTAGTGCCAAAAAGTGCACAATGATTATAAAGACAGATTAATAATCTGAGATGTATAGGTTATTACATTTACATTTAAGTCATTTAGCAGACGCTCTTATCCAGAGCGACTTACAAATTGGTGCATTCACCTTATGACATCCAGTGGAACAGCCACTTTACAATAGTGAAGTTATTGAGATGTATCTGGAGTGCTACTTTCTAGACAGTGATGACTCTTCCGAGGGCTTACACATTTAACATTTCATTAAGGGTGATAGCACTAAGCACAGTGCAATACTTTCTACCAGGACCCATACGGCTCTGGTCAAAAGTAGTGCCCTATGTAGAGGAATACGGTGCTCTTTGGCACACAGACAGTGCGCTTAGTGCTATCACCCTTAATGAAATCTTAAATGTGTACAGACACAATCTTATTTGGTGGAGTTTGATTGGGCTAGGGCAGGCGGACACCCATTTCAACAGAACAGTAGGCTGCCATAGGGAAATACACCATATGCCTGAGTCACATATTAAAGGTAAAATAAACAATATGACACTATTGGTTTTTGTTGTTTAATTTTGTAAGCAGTAAGCCGTCCTATGAACTGAGTCTAACTTTAAGGGGAAAAAACGAAATAGGAGAGTGGTTGAGACAATGACGTATCAATGACCCCATCCCAGCTCATTCAATCCCTACCATTGTGTTGTTGATTTATCATAATGCTTCAGCAAACGTAGAGTGTCTTCGGAAAGTATTCAGACCTTTGACGTTTTCCACATTTTGTTACATTACAGCATTATTTTAAAATGGATTTCTAAAATGTATTTTTTCGTCGACCTACACACAATACCCAATAAGGACAAAGCAAACGCAGTTTTTTCTAAATGTGGAACTGAAGAAAAAAAAACTGAAATACTACATTAACATAAGTATTCAGACCCTTTACTCACCCTTTACTCAGCAATTACAGCCTTGAGTCTTCTTGGTTATGACGCTACATGCTTGGCACACCTGTATTTGGCGAGTTTCTCCCATTCTTCTCTGCAAATCCTTTTAATTTCTTGTCAATAGGGGTTGCTGTTAGCACTTTGGCGTTCCCAAATTAAACTGCCTCGTACTCAATTCTTGCTCGTACAATATGCATATTATTATTACTATTGGATAGCAAACACTCTCTAGTTTCTAAAACCGTTTGAATTATATCTGTGAGTGAAACAGAACTGGACTTAGAGCAATTTTCCTATGTGTATGGCAATTTTCCTATGTGTATGTGAGAATGCCAAATTTTGCTAGCTGCTCTGAGACCTGTGTATAAATCTGCCTGTCTTCTATTGGTTGAGATGCACTGCATACGCCTTCCCCTGGATGTTAGCGAATAGGGAGACTTGAAATGGAGTCTCTACGTAGATCTCAAAGGTTATAAATCACTTGGCAAAGACGTGTCTGTTCTTTTCCATCTTCGCTGTGATGCACTGAGGACCTTGGCATATTGTACTAGAACCATCGGTTATAGATCTTAGAAATTGTTGTGTTTTTATTCGATATAGGCTTTAAAGACATCATAATCTTGTGATTTTAAACCAAATTATATCAGTTTATGTCAGTATATTGCAATTTTCGGGTATTTCATTTCCTGGCGTTCTAGGGGGTTGGGTATCTCTCTCTCTCATGCTAATGTTTACTGCTAATTGCAACGTTGAAGAGGACGTTATACAACCTAGCAACGATTCTTTTGGACAAAGGACACCTTTCCCAAGATTTTGATGAGAGTTCATCAAAAAGTAAGTACTATTTATGCTGATAATTCGTTGTTCTGTTGAAAAATGTCAAATGCATAAGCTGCCATTAATTGCAGTGCAGCCTCGCTTTATCGCACGCTGTATTTTGAAGTAACGTTAACTTCTTGAGAATACAGGGGGTGCTGTTTTCACATTAGCATAATTGCCTCTACAGATAAAACTGCCTCTTATTCAATTATTGCTGTTACTATATGCATATAACCATATGCCATTGGATAGAAAACAAGCTATGGTTTCTAAAACCGTTCCAATTTTGTCTCTGAGTCAAACACAGGTCATTTCACAGCACTTTCCCTGAGCCAGAAGAAGATTGCAAGATGTGTATGCTCGCTTCAAAGCTCTGCCTATATATGGTCACGCGACCTATGACCCGAAACACACTTCCTTCTTCTTCCTCTGGGTGTCTGGAAGACGTCAGAGGAGAAATTTTTTGTTTATCTTGTACTGACGTGAAATAAGACCTATTTCTTTAGCGTGACCGACAACTTCCGGTTTCCTGAGATGCGCGTTTAGAGAAGCCATTGACTTTTGTTATGCTGACGTTACGGATGAAAACTATCTCCGTGTCGAAGTTTGTTTGATACATGTGACCATATCACCGTAATGTATGTTTTTTCAATATAGTTTAATCAGATTATTAGAATTTTTTCGGGAGTTTTGCCGTGTTCCGTTCTTTGAGTTTTTTAACTTTGGACAGGGGCCGTGCCAGTCGACCAGTACCCAGGCTAAATGAAGAGGGGAAGTTGCCATTGTGAATGGATTGAACGACTCATCAGGACTAAGGACACCTTGATCAACATTCTGATGAAAGACCAGCAATAGTAAGACCCAATTTACGATGTTATTTCATATATCTGTCGTGCATGTGAACTGGTCGCGCGCGTCCAGCTGGTTCTGGCTGGCCTGGTTATGCTAATTTAGCGCTACATTTTGTTTTCGCTATAAAACATTTAAAAAATCTGAAATATTGTTTGGATTCACCAGATGTTGGGCTTTCAATGTCTGTACGCTGTGTATTTTTTCTGAAATGTTTTAAGACAAGTAATTAGTTATATAACGTTGGTCTCTGTAATTGTTCTAGCTGCATCAGCACTATATCAGATTGCAGCTGCAATGTAGAACTGTGATTTATACCTGAAAAATGCACATTTAAAAAAAAAAAACTATGCTATACCATAAATATGTTATCAGACTGTCATCTTAAGAATTTGTTTGTTGGTTAGTGGCTATCAATATCTTAGTTTAGCCGAATTGGTGATAGCACCTGATGGAGTAAGAAACTGTTGGAGTAAGAAAATGGTGTCATTTTGCTAACGTGTTTAGCTAATAGATTTACATATTGTGTCTTCCCTGTAAAACATTTAAAAAATCTGAAATGGTGGTTTTATTCACAAGATCTGTGTCTTTCATTGGGTGTCTTGGACTTGTGATTTAATGATATTTAGATGCTACTATTTAATTGTGACGCTATGCTAGCGATGCTAATCAGTGTGGGGGGTGTGGGGGGTGCTCCCGGATCCGGGTTAGGTACTCTGTAGAGGTTAATTTAAAAAATGTAACCCAGCGATTGCATTAGGAACTAATTTGTCTTTCAATTGCTGTCCAACCTGTATTTTTTAGTCAAGTTTATGATTATTTATTGATTAGAATAGGTGCCTCTCCAAAGATTTCTCCTGACATTTTCTGGGCAGCTTTGCTACTTTTCTCATTGTATAACCACGATTTGTGGCGCTAAATATGCACATTTTCGAACAAGCTCTATATGCATTGTGTAATATGATGTTATAGGACTGTCATCTGAAGAATTCTGAGAAGGTTAGTGAAAAAATTAATATATTTTGGTGGTTTATACGTTATCGCTATTTTGGCTTGAATCAATGCTGTTGTGATGTTTGCTATTGTGGTAAGCCAATATAACGCTATATTGTGTTTTCGCTGTAAAACACTTAGAAAATCTGAAATATTGGCTGGATTCACAAGATCTGTGTCTTTCATTTGCTGTACGCTGTGTATTTTTAAGAAATGTTTTATGATGAGTAATTAGCTAATACACGATGGTCTCTGTAGTTATTCTAGTTGCTTTGGTGAGAGTTGTGATGGTGGCTGCAATGGTAAACTATGATTTATACCTGAAATATTAACATTTTTCTAACAAAACATATTTATTGTATAGCATATGTTATCAGACTGTCATCTGATGAAAGTGTTTCTTGGTTAGTGGCTATTTATATCTTTATTTGGTCGAATTTGTGATAGCTACTGATGCAGTAAGAAAAGGGTGGAGTAAAAAAAGTGGTGTCTTTTGCTAACGTGGTTAGCTAATATATTTACATAGTGTGTCTTCCCTGTAAAACATTTTAAAAATCAGAAATGATGGCTGGATTCACAAGATGTGTATCTTTCATTTGGTGTCTTGGACTTGTGATTTCATGAACATTTTATTATATGATATCCCTGTGGCTTTAGGCTAGGTTATGCTAGTCAGCTTTTTTGATGGGGGGGTCCCGGATCCGGGTTTGTGACTCGTTAGAGGTTTTAAGCTCTGTCAGGTTGGACGGTGAGCATTGCTGCACAGCTATTTTCAGGTCTCTACAGTGATGTTCGATCAGGTTTAAGTCTGGGTTCTGGGCCACTCCCATTCAGACTTGTCCCAAAGCTACTCCTGTATTGTCTTGGCTGTGTGCTTAGGATCGTTGTCCTGTTCGAAGGTGAAACTTTGCCCCATCTTTGCCTCGATCCTGACTAGTATCCCAGTCCCTGCCACTGAAAAACATCCCCACAGCATGATGCTGCCACCACCATGCTTCACTGTAGGGATGGTGCCAGGTTTCCTCCAGATGTGACGCTTGGCATTCAAAGAGTTCAATCTTGGTTTCATCAGACCAGAGAATCTTGTTTCTCATTGTTTCTCAAGATGGATGACACATCCAAGATGACGTAGCAGTCAGACATCTTTTGTCTTCGTCTTGTCGTATCCCGTGTATATATCTTTATATATATATTTTTAGATCTTTATTCTTTGCATGTATTTTATTAAATATTTTTCTTAACCCCAACTTCAACGTACTCTCCTGCAACCCGCCTCACCCAATGTGGTATGGATCTGCTATTTTCTTTACCTCAGAACCAGAACTCCCAACAGAATCTAGCCAGCTAACTAGCTAGCCACTGCTAGCGGTCATCAGCTAACCTTTAGCCAGGACAACTCCTGCCAGTCTGTACAGCGTGTTTCAACCCAGAGCTTATCGGACTCCTTTTTCTCCATATCACCGGATTCCTACCGCAATTTCTGAACCTCTTTACCTGGATCCCCGCAGCTAGCTAGCTGCTATCCGATTGGCTTCTCCTGGCTAACGTCCTTGTCCCGAAGCAAGCACCAATTAGCCTGGAGCTAGCCTATGCTAGGTCCATCTCCCGGCTAGCTGAAGAGGACCATCAGCCACTCCTTGGGCTACAATACCTATTTTGCCAATTGGCCTGGATCCCTTTTGTTGCCAATGTAATCCCCCAGAGTTTTTTTTTTAAACTGGCTCCTTCGTCGTGATGTCCCCTAAATGCCCATCTGCTAGCCTGCTAGCAGCGGCCCGCTAGCCAACTAGAGCATACCTGTAACGAACGTCGTTGGGAGAAGGAGAAGAGGACCAAAGTGCAGCGTGGTACGTATCCATAATACTTTTAATAAAGATGAACATCCGAACAAAAACAACAAAACGACCAACGAACAGTTCTGAAAGGTGCAACAAACACTAAACAGAAAATAACCACCCACAAACACAGGTGGGAACAGGCTACCTAAGTATGGTTCTCAATCAGAGACAACGACAGACAGCTGCCTCTGATTGGGAACCATACCAGGCCAAACACATAGAAATACAAACAAGGACAACATAGAACACCAGACATAGAATGCCCACCCAAACGCACGCCCTGACCAACCAAAATAGAGACATAAAAAGGATCTCTAAGGTCAGGGCGTGACAATACCGGACTGTTAGCTGTAGTGGTCCATTAGTCAATTTCTTGGGCTACTATTCCTATTTTGCCAATTGGCCTGGACCCTTTTACTACACGGACACCTGCTGATCCATCACGACTGGTCTGCCGACGTAACCGCATGAGGGGGCTACAACAACAGACTCCTTCCATCGCGACGTCCCTCTAAGGCCCTTCTGCTAGCCTGCTACCCCCGGCCCGCTAGCTGTTTGAATCGCCGTGTCTCCAGCCCATCCAGCAACTCATTGGACCCTATGATCACTCGGCTACGCATGCCTCTCCCTAATGTCAACATGCCTTGTCCTTTGCTGTTTTAGTTAGTGATTATCGTCTTATTTCACTGTCGAGCCTCCAGCCCTGCTCAATATGCCTCAGCTAACCCTCTTGTCCCACCCCATACATGCGGTGACCTCACCAGGTTTAATTGATGTCTCTAGAGACAATCCCACTCTCATTGTCACTGAATGCCTAGGTTTACCTCAGCTGTATTCGCATCCTACCATACCTTTGTCTGTACATTATGCATTGAATATATTCTACCGTGCCCAGAAACCTGCTCCTTTTACTCTCTGTCCCGAACGTGCTAGACGACCAGTTCTTATAGCCCTTAGCCGTACCCTTATCCTACTCCTCCTCTGCACCTCTGGTGATGTAGAGGTTAATCCAGGCCCTGCAGTACCTAGCTCCACTCCCACTCCCCAGGCGCTCTCATTTGTTGACTTCTGTAACCGTAAAAGCCTTGGTTTCATGCATGTTAACGTTAGAAGCCTCCTCCCTAAGTTTGTTTTATTCACTGCTTTAGCAAACTCTGCCAACACAGGTGTCCTAGCAGTGTCTGAATCCTGGCTTAGGAAGGCCACCAAAAACCCTGAAATTTCCATCCCTAAGTATAACATTTTCCGACAAGATAGAGCAGCCAAAGGGGGCGGAGATGTAATCAACTGCAAAGATAGCCTGCAGAGTTCTGTCTTACTATCCAGGTCTGTACCCAAACAATTTGAGCTTCTACTTTATAAAATCCACCTTTCCAGAAACAAGTCTCTCACCGTTGCCACTTCAAATCAAATCAGATTTTTATTTGTCACATAAACATGGTTAGCGGATGTTAATGCGACTGTAGCGAAATGCTTGTGCTTCTAGTTCCGACCATGCAGTAATATCGAACAAGTAATCTTACCTAACAATTTCACAACTACTACCTTATACACACAAGTGTATAGGAATGAATGAGAATATGTACATAAAAATATATGAATGAGCGATGGCCGAACGGCATAGGCATGATGCAGTAGATGGTATAGAGTACAGTATATACATATGAGATGAGTAATGTAGGGTATGTAAACATTAAATAAAGTGGCATCACTAACTCAATGTTAGTGGTGGCTGTTTAACAGTCTGATGGCCTTGAGATAGAACCTGTTTTTCAGTCTCTCGGTCCCCACTTTGATGCACCTGTACTGACCTCGCCTTCTGGATGATAACGGGGTGAACAGGCAGTGGCTCAGGTGGTTGTGGTCCTTGATGATCTTTTTGGCCTTCCTGTGACATCGGGTGGTGTAGGTGTCCTGGAGGGCAGGTAGTTTGCTCCCGGTGATGCGTTGTGCAGATCTCACTACCCTCTGGAGTGCCTTAAGGTTGTGGGCGGAGCAGTTGCCGTACCAGGCGGTGATACAGCCCGACAGGATGCTCTCGATTGTTCATCTGTAAAAGTTTGTGAGTGCTTTTGGTGACAAGCCGAATTTCTTCAGCCTCCTGAGGTTGAAGAGGCGCTGCTTCGCCTTCTTCACAACGCTGTCTGTGTGGGTGGACCATTTCAGTATGTCCAGGATGTGTACGCGAACGGACTTAAAACTTTCCACCTTCTCCACTACTGTCCCGTCGATGTGGATAGGTGGCTGCTCCCTCTTTTGTTTTCTGAAGTCCACGATCATCTCCTTTGTTTTGTTGCCATTGAGTGTGAGGTTATTTTCCTGCCACCACACTCCGAGGGCCCTCACCTCCTCCCTGTAGGCCGTCTCGTCGTTGTTGGTAATCAAGCCTACCACTGTAGTGTCGTCTGCAAACTTGATCTTTGAGTTGGAGGTGTGCATGGCCACACAGTCATGGGTGAACAGGGAGTACAGGAGAGGGCTGAGAATGCACCCTTGTGGGACCCCAGTGTTGAGGATCAGCGGGGTGGAGATGTTATTACCTACCCTCACCACCTGGGGGCGGCCGTCAGGAAATCCAGGACCCAGTTGCACAGGGCGGGGTCGAGACCCAGGTTCTCAAGCTTAATGACGAGTTTGGAGGGTACTATGGTGTTAAATGCTGAGCTGTAGTCGATGAACAGCATTCTTACATAGGTATTCCTCTTGTCCAGATGGGTTAGGGCAGTGTGCAGTGTGATTGCGATTGTGTCGTCTGTGGACCTATTGGGGCGGTAAGCAAATTGGAGTGGGTCTAGGGTGTCAGGTAGGGTGGAGGTGATATCGTCCTTGACTAGTCTCTCAAAGCACTTCATGATGACGGAAGTGAGTGCTACGGGGCGATAGTCATTTAGCTCAGTTGCCTTCGCTTCTTTGGGAACAGGAACAATGGTAGCCCTCTTGAAGCATGTGGGAACAGCAGACTGGGATAAGGTTTGATTGAATATGTCCGTAAAAACACCAGCCAGCTGGTCTGCACATGCTCTGAGGACGCGGCTGGGAATGCCGTCTGGGCCGGCAGCCTTGCGAGGGTTAACACGTTTAAATGTTTGACTCACGTTGGCTACAGTGAAGGAGAGCCCGCAGGTTTTGGTAGCGGTCCGTGTCAGTGGCACTGTGTTGTCCTCAAAGCGAACAAAGAAGTTGTTTAGTTTGTCTGGGAGGAAGACATCATGGTCCGTGACAGGGCTGGTTTTCCTTTTGTAGTCTGTGATTGACTGTAGACCCTGCCACATGCCTCTCATGTCTGAGCCATTGAATTGCGACTCTACTTTGTCTCTATTCTGACGCTTAGCGTGTTTGATTGCCTTGCAGAGGGAATAGCTACACTGTTTGTATTCGGTCATTTTTCCGGTCACCTTGCCCTGATTCAAAGCAGTGGTTCGCACTTTCAGTTTTGCGCGAATGCTGCCATCAAGCCACGGTTTCTGGTTGGGGAATATTTTAATAGACGCTGTGGGTAGAACATCACTGATGCACTTGCTAATAAACTCGCTCACCGAATCAGCGAATTCATCAATGTTATTGTCCGACGCTATGCGGAACATATCCCAGTGCACGTGATCGAAGCAATCTTGAAGCGTGGAATCCGAGTGGTTGGACCAGCGTTGAACAGACCTGAGCACAGGCGCTTCCTGTTTTAGTTTCTGTCTATAGGCCGGGAGCAACAAAATGGAGTCGTGGTCAGAAGTTAGAATAACATTGATCCAGGGTTTTGCCAGCCCGGGTTGCGCACTCGATATGTTGATACAATTTAGGGAGCCTTGTATTCAGATTAGCCTTGTTAAAATCCCCAGCTACAATAAATGCAGCCTCAGGATATGTGGTTTCCAGTTTACATAGAGTCAAATGAATTTATTTCAGGGCCATC
Organism: Salvelinus fontinalis; assembly: GCF_029448725.1. Taxonomy (NCBI): domain Eukaryota; kingdom Metazoa; phylum Chordata; class Actinopteri; order Salmoniformes; family Salmonidae; genus Salvelinus; species Salvelinus fontinalis. The sequence continues at coordinate 326,413 of NC_074684.1, forward strand.
AATGTGTCTGATTGGGGCGGGATATACACGACTGTGATTATGATCGAAGAGAATTCTCTTGGTAGATAATGCGGTCAGCATTTGATTGTAAGGAATTCTAGTTCAGGTGAACAAAAGGACTTGACTTCCTGTATGTTGTTATGATCACACCACGTCTTGTTATTAATAAGGCATACACCCCCGCCCTTCTTCTTACCAGAGAGATGTTTGTTTCTGTCGGCCCGATGCGTGAAGAAGCCAGGAGGCTGCACCGACTCTGATGACGTATCCCGAGTGAGCCATGTTTCCGTGAAACAAAGAATGTTACAATGTCTGATGTCTCTCTGGAAGGCAACCCTGGCTCGGATTTTGTTTACCTTGTTGTCAAGAGACTGGACATTGGCGAGTAGTATGCTCGGGAGCGGTGCGCGATGTGCCCATCTACGGAGCCTGACCAGAAGACCGCGCCGTCTGCCCCTCCTGCGGCGCCGTTGTTTTGGGTCGCCGGTTGGGATCCGATCCATTGTCCTGGGTGGTGGACCAAACAGAGCATCCGCTTCCGGAAAGTTGTATTCCTGGTCGTAATGTTGGTGAGTTGACGTTGCTCTTATATCCAATAGTTCCTCCCGACTGTATGTAATAAAACCTAATATTTCCTGGGGTAACAATGTAATAAATAACATATAAAAAAACAAAATACTGCATAGTTTCCTAGGAACGCGAAGCGAGACGGCCATCTCTGTCGGTGCCTGTTTTTGTTGTTGTTGCTATAGACCACCTTCTGCCCTCAGCTGTGCCCTGGACACCATATGTGAATTGATTGCCTCCCATCTATCTTCAGAGCTCATGCTGTTAGGTGACCTAAACAGGGACATGCTTAACACCCCGGCCATCCTACAATCTAAGCTTTTTGGCCTCAATCGCACACAAATTTTCAATGAACCTACCAGGTACAACCCAAAATCCGTAAACACAGGCACCCTCATAGATATCTTCTGAACCAACCTGCCCTCCAAATACACCGCTGATGTCTTCAACCAGGATCTCAGCGATTACTACCTCATTGCTTGCGTCCGTAATGGGTCTGCGGTCAAACGACCACCCCTCATCACTGTCAAACGCTCCCTAAAACACTTCAGTAAGCAGGCCTTTCTAATCGACCTGGCCCGGGAATCCTGGAAGGATATTGACCTCATTCCGTCAGTAGAAGATGCCTGGTTATCCTTTAAAAGTGCTTTCCTCACAATCTTAAATAAGCATGCCCAATTCAAAAAATGTAGAACCAGGAACAGATATAGCTCGTGGTTCACTCCAGACCTGACTGCCCTTGACCAGCACAAAAACATCCTGTGGCGTATGGCATTAGCATCAAATAGCCCCCGCGGTATGCAACTTTTCAGGGAAATTAGGAACCAATATACACAGGCAGTTAGGAAAGCAAAGGCTATCTTTTTCAAACAGAAATTTGCATCCTGCAGCACAAATTCCAAAAAGTTCTGGGACACTGTAAAGTCCATGGATAAGAGCACCTCCTCCCAGCTGCTCACTGCACTGAGGATAGGAAACACTGTCACCACCAATAAATCCATAATAATTGAGAATTTCAAAAAGCATTTTTCTACGGCTGGCCATGCTTTCCACCTGGCTACCCCTACCCTGATCAACACCCCTGCACCCCCCACAGCAACTTGCCCAAGCCCCCCCCATTTCTCCTTCACCCAAATCCAGATAGCTGATGTTTTGAAAGAGCTGCAAAATCTGGACCCCTACAAATCAGCTGGGCCAGACAATCTGGACCCTCTCTTTCTAAAATTATCACCCGAAATGTTGCAACCCCTATTACTAGCCTATTCAACCTCTCTTTCATATCATCTGAGGTCCCCAAAGATTGGAAAGCTGCTGCGGTCATCCCCCTCTTCAAATGGGGAGACACTATGCTCCAGACCTATATCTATCCTACCCTGCCTTTCTAAGGTCTTCGAAAGCCAAGTTAACAAACAGATCACCGACCATTTCGAATCCCACCGTACCTTCTCTGCTATGCAATCTGGTTCCCGAGCTGGTCATGAGTGCACCTCAGCCACACTCAAGGTCCAAAATTATATCATAACCGCCATCGATAAAAGACAATACTGTGCAGCTTTATTCATCGACCTGGCCAAGGCTTTCGACTCTGTCAATCACCACATTCTTATCGGCAGACTCAAAAACCTTGGTCTCTCAAATGACTGCCTCGCCTGGTTCACCAACTACTTCTCAGACAGAGTTCAGTGTGTCAAATCGGAGGGCCTGTTGTCCGGACCTCTGGCAGTCTCTATGGTGGTGCCACATGGTTCAATTCTTGGGCCGACTCTTTTCTCTGTATACATCAATGATGTTGCTCTTGCTGCTGGTGATTCTCTGATACACCTTTACGCAGACGACACCATTCTGTATACTTCTGGCCCTTCTTTGGACACTGTGTTAACTAACCTCCAGACGAGCTTCAATGCCATACAACTCTCCTTCCGTGGCTTCCAACTGCTCCTAAATGCAAGTAAAACTAAATGCATGCTCTTCAACCGATCGCTGCACACACCTTTCCGCCCGTCCAGCATCACTACTCTGGACGATTCTGACATAGAATATGTGGACAACTACAAATACCTAGGTGTCTCTCCTTCTAGACTCACACTGATCATCTCCAATCCAAAATTAAATCGAGAACCGGCTTCCTATTTTGCAACAAAGCATCCTTCACTCATGCTGCCAAACATAACCCTCGTAAAACTGACTATCCTGCCGATCCTCGACTTCGTCAATGTCATTTATAAAATATCCAACACTACTCAGCAAATTGAATGCTGTCTATCACAGTGCCATCCGTTTTGTCACCAAAGCCCCATATACTACCCACCACTGCGACCTGTATGCTCTCGTTGGCTGGCCCTCGCTACATATTCGTCGCCAAACCCACTGGCTCCAGGTCATCTATAAGTCTTTGCTAGGTAAAGCCCCGCCTTATATACAGAGAGAAAACTTGTTCTCAACTAGCCTACCTGGTTAAATAAAGGTGAAAGAAAAAAGAAAAAAAGAAAAATGGTTTGAGAGTTTTCAGGAGCTTTTTGGCAAACTCCAAGCGGGCTGCCATGTGCCTTTTACTGAGGATAGGCTTCCGTCTGGCCAATCTACAATAAAGGCCTGATTGGTGGAGTATTGCAGAGATGGTTGTCTTTCTGGAATGTTCTCCCATCTCCACAGAGGAACTCTAGAGCCCTGTCAGAGTGACCACCAGGTTCTTGGTAACCTCCCTGGCCAACGCCCTTCTCCCCCAATTGCTCTATTTGGCCGGGCGACAAGCTCGAGAAAGAGTCTTGGTGGTTCCAAACTTCTTCCATTTAAGAATGATGGAGGCCACTGTGTTCTTGGCGACCTTCAATGCTGCAGAAATCTGTGCCTTGACACAGTCCTGTCTCGGAGCTCTACAAACAATTCCTTCAACCTCATGGCTTGGTCCTTCAACCTCATGGCCTTATTCTAAAATGTATTAAATAAACAAGTAATCAGTCATCTACACACAATACCCCATCATGACAAACCAAAAACTGTGTTTTAGGCATTGTATTTGGGACAAATCCTTCACTAACCCTAAAACTCAACTAAATATTAAATTAAATAATGTGGAAATTGAGCAAGTTGAGATGACTAAACTGCTTGGAGTAACCCTGGATTGTAAACTGTCAGAGTCAAAACATATTGATACAGTATCTTAGATGGGGAGAAGTCTGTGCATAATAAAGCACTGCTCTGCCTTTTTAACAGCACTATCAACAAGGCAGGTCCTACAGGACCTAGTTTTGTCGCACCTGCACCACTGTTCAATCATGTAGTCAGGTTCCACAAAGAGGGACTGAGGAAAATTGCAATTGTCTCAGAACAGGGCAGCACGGCTGGCCCTTGGATGTACACAGAGGGCTAACATTAATAATATGCATGTCAATCTCTCCTGGCTCGAAGTGGAGGAGAAATTGACTTCATCACTACTTGTATTTGTGAGAGGTATTGATTGACATGTTGAATGCACCGAGTTGTCTGTTTGAACTACTGGCACACATGCATACCCTCCAAGACATGCCACCAGAGGTCTCTTCACAGTCCCCATGTCCAGAACAGACTATGGGAGGTGCACAGTACTACATAGAGCCATGACTGCATGGAACTCTATTCCACATCAAGTTACTCATGCAAGCAGTAAAATTTTATTTAAAAAACAGATAAAAATATACCTATTGGAACAGCGGGGACTGTGAAGCAACACAAACATAGGCACAGACACATGCATACACACATAAATGATTACATACGCAGTATACACACAAGTACACATGGATTTTGTGTTGTAGATATGTGACAGTAGAGTAGGGCTCAACCTGCCTGAGGGCTCACACTGTTGTGAATGTATTGTAATGTTTTTAAAATTGTATAACTACCTTCATTTTGCTGGACACCTGGCACTAGCTAATGGGGATCCATAATAAATACAAATACAAATACTACTATAATACACCTACTACTACTACTACTACTACTACTACTACTACTACTACTACTAGAATCCACAATTAATACAAATACAAATACTTAATGATCATTATGATCACTTTGGTTCAGCAGTTCAATCTAATGAAGAAAGCTTAAAAGGGAAATTTGGGATTGGTGCATCTATCTTGCCCACAGATTGCCTATTTTTCAACAGGAACCAGAGTATAATTATAACCTCAGTCAGCACACCTTTAAGACTTTAATTTGCGTGACCATCAATTTGGATATTTCTCAACAGCCCCCCCACCCGAACTGTTCGACTGCTGCAGCTGAGCCACACTTCTCCTTTTTAATACCTCTCCACAAAATGTCAGGAGCCCTCCTTTGCATTGCAACACCCCTAGGGCATACTCTATATATCTATACAGAACCTAGGGCATATACTATATAGCCATACAGAACCTAGGGCTTATACTATACAGCCATACAGAACTGCTAAACAGCTTATAGTGATTGAGGGACACAATATTACAGTCATCCTTTCCATGGTCCAGACACATTCCCAACACTCAGCCCCGGGCAAGGCCCGTGGCCACTTTAACATTTCAAACCCAACACCTCCATAACCCCCTGCTACCCTTTCTCTATGTTCCCCCTCTCTTCCTCTTAGAGGCCCAGCAGGACTAGCCCTGCCTCCCATCTGGTGTCCAAGTGAGGCCTCAGCCAGCCAGCCAGGAGCGGTGCATGCTGCTGCCCCCACAACCACATTAGCAAGTCAGTGAAAGCCAAATTAAACCCCCCACATCTCTCCTTTCTTCCCTCTTTCCTTTCATCAGCTGGCTAGTGGGAGAGTCCATGGAGAGGCTCTTTTCTCTCTAAAAGCTCAGACACAGCGGTAGGATTGTCCAACGTTTGCCTGCTGACAGTACTTAGCACCTCTGACCAGAGTTTCGGCAGTCAATCTATTTTGTGTTCACACAGCAAAGACCGTGAAAGTCGTCAGCCACTTAGCCTTGTTAAAATACTCCAAACCAGAAGGTGGCAGTAGCGTTGTTTGGCAGTGCATATCCGTGCGTGTTGCTTATGGTCTGGATTCCATGCTAACTTCGCTAAAGTTGCTATTTTGTAGAAAGCTCTTGTTGATACTAGCCAGATGGCCACAGCTACATAACTACCTAGCAAGATGATGAAGAAACAATTGAATTCACTCTCCATAATCCCATACTGCCAGTGCTAGCACATAGCGTTAACATATTCTAGCTAGCTAGAATATGTAGCTAGCTAGCAAGGCATATCTAGCTAGCTAAGGACAATGCTCTAACTCTGCAGCTAACACAGGAAGCTGTTTTGGGATATTTCTCAACAAGGAACTTCCTCCCACTGTGATAAGTATCTATCGGCAGTCTATCTCTCTCACTCTCGCTCTCTCGCTCTCTCTCCTCTCTCTATCAATGGAGGAGAGGTGAAGACCTGAGAGCAGGGCCGGTTTTAGCCATTTAGAGGCCATAAGCGAGATTTGGTCCCCCCTGTTTTAAAAATGATTTCCTGCAATTCTACCCATTTTGCCATGGTGTGGAATGAAATGATTGCAGTTTTAAACAATTACTACACATTTTGCCTTGACTTATGCTATGTAATGATATCTGAGTGAGAGTAACTAACAAAATCAATGGGGGCCCCCTGGAGGTCAGGGCCCCTGGGGATGTGCCCTGTGTGCCTGGTCGGTATTCAGCCATGATTACTACAAGTTTAGATAACTGGCTAGACTAATTTACCAACCTAAAAAGTGTTAATTGGACATGGCTAATTTAGTGACTGTCAAAACAACAGAAAAACTAATGATGCACAACCAAATATCAAACGTACACCTTGTGTATTCTACCAGGCCCCGAATGAGTCCCCCCCTCCCACCTGAGAGGATTGTGTGAACATCACAGCAACCACACAACATATGAGAAAGAAAAGTCTCTAGATAAACCCAAATGTCCAATGAATGTGATCCATTATGATTGACGTTAAGATATACTGTACATGATGAGAGTCTGGATAAATAACACATTCAGTCAGGAGGTGGAAAATGCAAATATAACATAAGATCTGCAATGCTGCCGGAGGGGGTGGCAGCCATTTTACGGGCTCCTAACCAGTTGAGACTATCCTACAAACGGGACATTAAAAACTGTAATATCTTATGTTTCACCGAGTCATGGCTAAACGATGCCCGCACCCGCCCGCCCGTCCAGCATCACTACTCTGGACGGTTCTGACTTAGAATATGTGGACAACTACAAATACCTAGGTGTCTGGTTAGACTGTAAACTCTCCTTCCAGACTCATATTAAACATCTCCAATCCAAAAATAAATATAGAATCGGCTTCCTATTTCGCAAAAAAGCAACCTTCACTCACTCTGCCAAACATACCCTCGTAAAAATGACTATCCTACCGATCCTCGACTTTGGTGATGTTATTTACAAAATAGCCTCCAACACTCTACTCAGCAAACTGTATGTAGTCTATCAAAGTGCCATCCGTTCTGTCACCAAAGCCCCATATACCGCCCACCACTGCGACCTGTATGCTCTCATCAGCTGGCCCTCGCTACATATTCGTTGCCAGACCCACTGGCTCCAGATCATCTATAAGTCTCTGCTAGGTAAAGCTCCGCCTTATCTCAGCTCACTGGTCACCATAACAACACCCACCCGTAGCACACGCTCCAGCAGGTATATCTCACTGTAATTTTAGCTTCTTAAATGAGAGAACGGTTTGTCATAGAGAAACTCTGCTCACTCAGAGGCCCTGCCCAAGTGAACAAACATGGGTTGTAAACTATGAAACACGCCCTTCTTTCACCACTATATAAATCCGTTGACGAAAATTGAACTTCCTGTTCCAAGGACGTGAGGACTTGCAGGCCCCACGTTGAAAGGACAAAGAACACCTACAGAACTAAGCCAACCTCAGCAAGAACCTAACAAAATTAGCATCGAATTTCAATGTGAAGGTGACGATTGACACGCCGAAAGGATGAATTTCGACTATACCAGCAAGAATATAGCACAATCTTAAAGGTATGGCAACTTGGTACGAACTTTGAACTCTTATTCACTAAAGAAGTGATACCTCCTAGCCGTTGTATTAGCACAGCAACTGTAGACGTGGGCTAGGAGAGGAAGGACAGAGTAGCTGTTCTGCCACACAATGATGGTACTACCAAGTAACCGTTCTACCACCAGACATTCTTCAAAGGACAACCCGGCCTTCCATCTACGACCAACCGATCGAAGCGCAGCTCAGAGTAAATATTTATTGCATTTTCCTTTTTCAAATGGGCGGTAATTTAGAATGCATAAGATACTGTATTTACGATAGCATAGCTTCTCCCTTTGTTACTCAGTCTTCCCACTCTTTCATTCAAAACCCAACCCCCTTTCTTTGTGTAACCAGCCGTCATGTCTGTTCCGTCCGCTAGGGACGTTTTCCTTTCTGAAATAATTTGTAATCAATGTATGATCCATTCAGTGTAGATGTAATTCTGTGTGATTATTTAGGTATTTAGTAAATAAATAATTAAACCACATTTTGTATTGCTGATTCAACTTGTTAGCCAGGGTTTGTGAAGATAACCAAGAATTTACAACTTTCAGATGAGACTAAATAAGGTGACGATTAAATATTGACTGCTATTGAGGTAAAAGATTACCAGGTCTTTAAGAGTTTATTCGGAAGATAACAGTACATACGTACATACCCCAACCAGAAGCCATGGATTATAGGCAACATCAGCACTGAGCTAAAGGGTAGATCTGCTGCTTTCAAGGAGCGGGACTCTAACCTGGACACTTATAAGAAATCCCGCTTTTCTCTCCAACAAACCATCAAACAGGCAAAGCATCAATACAGGACTAAGATTGAATCCTACAACATCAGCTCTATCACTGCTCGGACGTGGCAGAGCTTGCAAACTATTACGGACTACAAAGGGAAGCCCAGCCACGAGCTGCTCAGTGCCACAAACTACCAGGCGAGCTAAATGACCTCTATTCACGCTTTGAGGCAAGCATCACACTCTCATCACACTCGATGTGAGTAAGACCTTTAAACAGGTCAACATTCACAAGGCGGCAGGGCCAGACGCACTACCAGGACATGTACTCAGAGCATGCACTGATGAACTGGCAAGTGTCTTCACTGACATTTTCAACCGGTCTCTGACCGAGTCTGTAAACCTACATGTTTCAAGCAGTCCACCATAGTCCCTGTGTCCAAGAACGCAAAGGTTACCTGCCTAAATGACTACCAACTTGTAGCACTCACATCTGTAGGCATAATGTGCTTTGGCTGGTAATGGCTCACGTCAGCACCATCATCCCAGAAACTCTAGATCCACTCCAATTTGCATACCGCCCCAACAGATCCACAGATGATCTCTATTGCACTCCACACTGCCCTTTCCCACCTAGACAAAAGGAACACCAACGTGAGAATGCTGTTCATTGACTACAGCTCAGCGCTCAACACCATAGTGCCCTCAAAGCTCATCACTAAGCTAAGGACCCTGGGACTAGCTGTTTATTATCTATGCATAGTAACTTTACCTATACCTAAATGTACATATTACCTCAATTACCTCAACTAACCTGTACCCCAGCACATTGATTCAGTACCGGTACCCCCTGTACAGTGCCTTAGGAAAGTATTCAGTCCTTTGACTTTTTCCACAATTTGTTACGTTACAGCATTATTCTAAAATTGATTCAATTGTTTTTTTCCCTCATTAATCTACACACAATACCCCATAATGACAAAGCAAAAACAGATGTTCGACAGGGTTCAAGTCCGGGCTCTGGCTTGGCCACTCAAGGACATTCAGACACTTGTCCCAAAGCCACTCCTGCATTGTCTTGGCTGTGCTTATTGTCGTTGTCCTGTTGGAAGGTCAACCTTCACCCCAGTCTGTGGTCCTGAGCGCTCTGGAGAAGGTTTTCATCAAGTATCTCTCTGTACTTTTCTCAGTTCATCGTTGCCTCAATCCTGACTAGTCTCCCAGTCCCTGCTGCTGAAAAACATCCCCACAGCATGATGCTGCCACCACAATGCTTTACCGTATGGATGGTGCTAGGTTTGCTCCAGACGTGATGCTTGGGTTTCAGGCCAAAGAGTTCAATCTTTTGGCAAACTCCAAGCGGGCTGTCATGTGCCTTTTACTGAGGAGTGGCTTCTGTCTGGCCACTCTACCATAAAGGCCTGATTGGTGGAGTCTGGCAGAGATGGTTGTCCTTCTGGAAGGTTCTCCCATCTTCACGGAGGAACTTTAGAGCTCTGTCAGTGTGACCAATGGGTTCTTGGTCACCTCCCTGACCAAGGGCCTTCTCCCGATATTGCTCAGTTCGGCTGGGTGGCAAGCTCTAGGAAGAGTCTTGGTGGTTCCAAACTTCATCAATTTAAGAATGAAGGAGACCAATATGTTTTTGGGGATCTTCAATGCTGCAGACATTTTTTGGTACCCTTCCCCAGATCTGTGCCTCGACACAATCCTGTTTCGGAGCTACACGGACAATTCCTTCAACCTCATGGTTTGGTTTTTGCTCTGACATGCACTGTCAACTGTGGGACCTTATATAGACAGGGACCTCATATGTGTGCCTTTTCAAATCATGTCCAATCAATTAAATTTACCACAGGTGGACTCCAATCAAGTTCTAAAAACATCTCAAGAATGATCAATGGAAACAGGATGCACCTGACCTCAGTTTCGAGTCTCATAGTAAAGGGTCTGAATACTTATGTATGTAAATAAGGTATTTCTGTTTTTTATTTTTAATACATTTGAAAACATTTCTAAAAAACAGTTTTCTCTTTGTCATTAAGGGGTATTGTGTGTAGATTGCTGAGATGTATTTATTTGTTTATCAATTTTAGAATAAGGCTGTTTGTGGAAATGTGGAAAAGGTCAAGGTGATTACTTTCCGAAGGTACTGTATATAGCCTCATTATTGTTACTTTATTGTGTTGCTTTCTTTTACTTTATTTAGTGAATCTTTTCTTATATTTTCTTAAAACTGCATTGTTGGTTAAGGGCTTGTAAGTAAGAATTTCACAGTAAGGTCTACACCTGTTGTATTCGGCACATGTGACGAACAAAATTTGATTTGATTTGATTGACGCAAAGGGAGTTATTATAGATAGCCAGACAGCTATTGGACAGTATATTCCTCCAGCTCTCTATAAGTGGCAGCTGAATATTGATCCCAATAATGAAACAAAAGGCTTCTGATGCAAGGCAGCGCCCATGATTGAGTCTAGTGATAACCCTTATGAATGTTTCCGACCTGTAATGCGAGAGTAATCTCCATTCGAGGGCACACGGCACACAACTGACTCGGAATATGAGAAATAAAGCAGGGAAGGGATGATCGTTAATATTTAATTGCTCAAGAGACCTGCATTAAACTTTTATCACTTCCGCAACGTGTCATTTGCACCTCTGTGGTAGGAGCTCAGAGGACAGCGATGGAGTCAACGGGGTCATCCAGCCATCCAGCCATCCATCCAGCCATCCAGCCATCCATCCAGCCATCCAGACAGCAATCCAGCCATCCAGCCATCCAGACAGCAATCCAGCCATCCATCCAGCCAGCCAGCCATCCATCCAGACAGCAATCCAGCCAGCCAGCCATCCAGACAGCAATCCAGCCAGCCAGCCATCCAGCGAGTCATCCAGCCATCCAGCCAGCCAGCCACCCACCCACCCAGTCAGCCATCCATCCATCCAGCCATCCATCCATCTAGTCAGCCATCCAGCCAGTAATCCATTCAGCCATCCAGTCAGCCAGCTATTTATCCAGGGAGTGGAGCTATGAGAGACAGACCCAGGAGCCAGTGACAATGACAACCACCCTCCACCCTCTATGTGTGCAGACAGGCAGGAACAACTGATAGAGGCATGGCCCGTGGGGCGTTCATTGGGAGATGGCTGGGAGGGAGGGATGGAAGGGAGGCATGCATTTGGGTTGGGGGGGATGGACTGGTGACCAAAATAAATGCCATGGAAGAGAGGAGACAAGGGGGAGGATACAATGGGACTTGACTGGGGTGGGCTTGAGAGGGATGGAGTGGTGGAGCAGAGGGAGAAGGGGGAGAGAAGCAGAGAGAAGGGAGGAAAGGGGGGAAGGTCTGGCTGTGTGTGCGGCAGAGAGACAGTTGAGGTGATTACTGTGTCACCACTGTGTCTTCTGCGCCAGCCCGGCCTCAGAGCAATACAAAATATACTTTACGTATTTCAGAGCACCTCCAAGACGTATGATACTACTAATGGTCTAGTTACTTGAGACAGAAACGAAATTAGGGAGGTTGGTCGGGGAAGATGGGTGTCACGCCCTGACCTTAGTTCCTTTTTATGTCTCTACTTTGGTTTGGTCAGGGCGTGAGTTGGGGTGGGCATTCTATGTTTTGTTCTATGTTTTGTATTTCTAGGTGTTTGGCCTGGTGTGGTTCTCAATCAGAGGCAGCTGTCTATCGTTGTCTCTGATTGAGAACCATACTTAGGTAGCCTCATTCCCACCTGTGCTTGGTGGGTAGTTGTTTCCTGTTGTGTGTCTGCACCAGCCAGAACAGTTTCGGTTTGTTATTCTTTGTTATTTTTGTTATTTCAGTGTTCATTTAATAAATATGGACACGTATCACGCTGCACCTTGGTCCTCTCCTTCCAACAGCCGTTACAATGGGTGCGCGTAATCCATGACAGTCTAGCAATCCAAATCAAATGTTATTTGTCAAATGCTCCGAATACAGCTGGTGTAGACCTTACCGCGAAATGCATATTTTCAAGCCCTTCACCAACAATGCAGTTTTAAGAAAATAGAGTTAAGAAAATATTTACTACATAAACTAAAGTAAAAAACACAAATCAACAATAACAAGGCTATGTACAGGGGGTACTGGTACCGAGTCAATGTGTGGGGGTACAGGTTTGTCGAGGTAATTTGTACATGTAGGTAGGGGTAAAGAGACTATGCATAGGTTGCATGTTCAAGTTGAGTAAGGGACAACTGTAGCATTTTTGCTAACCCTTTCCCTAATTTTTATTCTAAACTTAAACCTAACATGCTACTTCAATTCATCTATCCTTTGTCATTTTAGTTCTATTTATGGGAAGCCTCAAAAATGAGATCACATGAAAAGATAATGAGTGTTTTATAGAGAATGAGTGTGTTCTACAGAGAATGAATGTGTTCTGTAGAGAATGAGTGTGTTCTGTAGAGAATGAGTGTGTTCTGTAGAGAATGAGTGTGTTCTGTAGAGAATGAGTGTGTTCTATAGAGAATGTGTGTGTTCTATAGAGAATGAGTGTTTTATAATGAGTGTTCTATAGAGAATGAGTGTGTTCTATAGAGAATGAGTGTTTTATAATGAGTGTGTTCTATAGAGAATGAGTGTGTTCTATAGAGAATGAGTGTCTTCTATAGAGAATGAGTGTTTTATAATGAGTGTGTTCTATATAGAATGAGTGTGTTCTATGGAGTATGAGTGTTTTATAATGAGTGTGTTCTATATAGAATGAGTGTGTTCTATAGAGAATGAGTGTGTTCTATAGAGAATGAGTGTTTTATAATGAGTGTGTTCTATATAGAATGAGTGTGTTCTATAGAGAATGAGTGTGTTCTATAGAGAATGAGTGTGTTCTATATAGAATGAGTGTGTTACATAGAGAATGAGTGTGTTCTGTAGAGAATGAGTGTGTTCTATAGAGAATTAGTGTGTTCTATAGAATGAGTGTGTTCTATAGAGAATGAGTGTGTTCTATAGAGAATGAGTGTATTCTATAGAGAATGAGTGCGTTATATAGAGAATGAGTGTATTCTATAGAGAATGAGTGTATTCTATAGAGAATGAGTGTGTTCTATAGAGGATGAGTGTGTTCTATAGAGAATGAGTGTGTTCTGTAGAGAATGAGTGTATTCTATAGAGAATGAGTGTGTTCTGTAGAGAATGAGTGTGTTCTATAGAGAATGAGTGTGTTCTATATAGAATGAGTGTGTTCTATATAGAATGAGTGTGTTCTATAGAGAATGAGTGTGTTCTATAGAGAATGAGTGTGTTCTATAGAGGATGAGTGTGTTCTATAGAGGATGAATGTGTTCTATAGAGGATGAGTGTGTTCCATAGAGAATGAGTGTGTCCCATAGAGAATGAGTGTGTTCTATATAGAATGAGTGTGTTCTATAGAGAATGAGTGTGTTCTATATAGAATGAGTGTGTTCTATATAGAATGAGTGTGTTCTATATAGAATGAGTGTGTTCTATATAGAATTAGTGTGTTCTATATAGAATTAGTGTGTTCTATAGAGGATGAGTGTGTTCCATAGAGAATGAGTGTGTCCCATAGAGAATGAGTGTGTTCTATATAGAATGAGTGTGTTATATATAGAATGAGTGTGTTCTACATAGAATGAGTGTGTTCTATAGAGAATGAGTGTGTTCTATAGAGAATGAGTATGTTCTATAGAGAAGGAGTCTGTTATATAGAGAATGAGTGCGTTATATAGAGAATGAGTGCGTTATATAGAGAATGAGTGTGTTCTGTAGAGAATGTGTGTGTTCTATAGAGAATGAGTATTTTCTATAGAGAATGAGTGTGTTTTATATATAATGAGTATGTTCTATAGATAATGAACATTTTCTATAGAGTTTGTGTTTTCTATGGAGAATCAGTGTGTTCTATAAACACTGACAGGGAAGTAAGAGCAACCATCCCTGAAACTAGTACGGTAAAACCCAAGCTACCATATTAAGAGTAAACAATCTCATCGGCTGTAATTGCATGTGTGTTTGCGTGCGTGCATGTGTGTGTTCCAGCCAGGATGGATTCCAGACTGTGTCCGTTATAAAACATTCAGGTTTCAAGCACTAGGGAGTAAGTTTAGATAGCAGCATGCACACCAGACAAGCGTTCCAGGACATTCTAACTATCCTCTTTGCCCCCAATGAATTACAAACATCAACTCTGGATCAACTGTGAATAGTGGTGGGTTTTTTCAAACGGATGTGTGGTCTATACCTAATATAATATATAATAATATATAATATATTATATTAAACTGTCTGGACTAGTCCTATACTGTATGGTCAGAATCCTGGTCAGACTCTTCCCCTAGACCCTGATGTTAAGAATAACAGTAATTATGGTACACTTCTAGTGTAGTTTTATTTCTGTCTTACAATGAAGCTGCACCTCTGAAGTATATTTTAATAGCTATCACTGCCATTGGGAACTGAAAGCTTTATATTTATACATGAGGAATCTCACTGGCAGTGGGAAAAATGTGCTTTCTGCATTGGCAGAGCACTTAGCTATTTCTCAGTTATGATCAACCCATGCGAAGAAAGCCTAAACAAGTGTTTTCCTTCAGCAGCAGTTTTTCCACAGGTAAGGGCCCTTGGCATGAAATGGACAAAAACTGACAAAATGGACAAAAATGTATAAAAATGAACGACAACTTATTGGCATTGGGCGAACCATATACCCAATTGCAAATACCACTCAATTGGACGGCAGTTCAACAACACCATATTGCAATCGGAACATTGCAAATGCCAAGTGTCATAAACCAAAAATCGCTCTCCACCATAAATGTTCATATGGGAAATGGTCACAAAGTCAGTTCCCAAGAGTGATTTTTTTTTTTTGTCAATTAAACATGTGTAGTAACCGTATGGACATACATTTGTCTTATTTTATTGAGTTTGTCCATAAGGCCTATGTTTTGTTAATCTGCCATATATAAGTCAGTGGACCATGTCCAAATGGCATAAGACATGTCCATTGGCATATATAAGTATTGAAAGTACCAAATCAGGATGTTATGTCCATTTGCCATATATGATCATAGGAAGTCGGCTTCCGAAGCCAAAATTCAGTGAACCATGTTCAAATGGCATAAGATATGTCCAAATGGCATATATAAATGTCAGCAGGTGTCAGCAGGCCAGGTCTTCATCGACCTGGCCAAGGCTTTCGACACTGTCAATCACCATATTCTTATCGGCAGACTCAGTAGCCTCGGTTTTCCTAATGACTGCCTTGCCTGGTTCACCAACTACTTTGCAGACAGAGTTCAGTGTGTCAAATCGGAGGGCATGTTGTCCGGTCCTCTGGCAGTCTCTATGGGGGTACAACAGGGTTCAATTCTCGGGCCGACTCTTTTCTATATATATATATAGATGTATATATCAATGATGTTGCTCTTGCTGCGGGCGATTCCCTGATCCACCTCTACGCAGACGACACCATTCTGTATTCTTCTGGCCCTTCCTTGGACACTGTGCTATCTAACCTCCAAACGAGCTTCAATGCCATACAACAGTCCTTCCGTGGCCTCCAACTGCTCTTAAACGCTAGTAAAACCAGATGCATGCTTTTCAACCGTTCGCTGCCTGCACCCGCACGCCCGACTAGCATCACCACCCTGGACGGTTCCGACCTAGAATATGTGGACATCTATAAGTACCTAGGTGTCTGGCTAGACTGCAAACTCTCCTTCCAGACTCATATCAAACATCTCCAATCCAAAATCAAATCTAGAGTCGGCTTTCTATTTCGCAACAAAGCCTCCTTCACTCACGCCGCCAAACTTACCCTAGTAAAACTGACTATCCTACCGATCCTCGACTTCGGCGATGTCATCTACAAAATAGCTTCCAATACTCTACTCAGCAAACTGGATGCAGTTTATCACAGTGCCATCCGTTTTGTTACTAAAGCACCTTATACGACCCACCACTGCGACCTGTATGCCCTAGTCGGCTGGCCCTCGCTACATGTTCGTCGTCAGACCCACTGGCTCCAGGTCATCTACAAGGCTATGCTAGGTAAAGTGCCGCCTTATCTCAGTTCACTGGTCACGATGGCTACACCCACCCGTAGCACGAGCTCCAGCAGGTGTATCTCACTGATCATCCCTAAAGCCAAAACCTCATTTGGACGCCTTTCCTTCCAGTTCTCTGCTGCCTGCGACTGGAACGAATTGCAAAAATCTCTGAAGTTGGAGACTTTTATCTCCCTCAACAACTTTAAACATCTGCTATCCGAGCAGCTAACCGATCGCTGCAGCTGTACATAGTCCATCGGTATATAGCCCACCCAATGTACCTACCTCACCCCCCATACTGCTTTTATTTATTTACTTTTCTGCTCTTTTGCACACCAGTATCTCTACTTGCACATGATCATCTGATGATTTATCACTCCAGTGTTAATCTGCTAAATTGTAATTATTCGATTTATTGCCTACCTCCTCATGCCTTTTGCACACATTGTATATAGATTCGCTTTTTTTCTACCATGTTATTGACTTGTTTATTGTTTACTCCATGTGTAACTCTGTGTTGTCTGTTCACACTGCTATGCTTTATCTTGGCCAGGTCGCAGTTGCAAATGAGAACTTGTTCTCAACTAGCCTACCTGGTTAAATAAAGGTAAAAAAAATAAAAAAAAAAATAAATAAAAATAAAAATAAAAATATAGGTAAAGCCCTGAATCAACCTAGAAGGTATATTTGTCATGTTTGATCATAGGAAGTCATAGGAGGTAAGAATTTCTCATTGATGTTGATTCAGCATGTCCATTTCGTAATCGGAAGTCCTTATGGATATACATTGGCAATGGACACTGTCAACTTGCAGAAGAGCATTTTCACACTGACAATATAGCATATGTTGTTTATGACTGTGTTTTTCTGTGACTAGGTACTGACCTAACATAATCAGATGGTGTGCTTTGGTCGTAAAGTCATTTTGAAATCGGACACTGTGGTGGGATTAACAACAAGTTTATCTTTAAAATGGTGTAAAATACTTGTATGTTTGAGGAATTTAAATTATGAGATTTCTGTTGTTTGAATTTGGCGCCCTGCACTTTCACTGGCTGTTGTCAAGTCGATCCCGTTAACGGGATCTCAGCCATAAGAAGTTTTAATAACTTTTCACTTTAAAATTGTGCACTCTCCTCAAATAATAGCATGGTATTATTTCACTGTAAAAGCTACTGTAAATTGAACAGTGCAGTTAGATTAACAAGAATTTAAGCTTTCTGACAATATCAGATATGTCTATGTCCTGGGCAATTTTCTTGTTACTTACAACCTCATACTAATCGCATTAGCCTACATTAGCTCAACCGTCCAGTGGAAGGGACACCGATCCCGAAAAAGATATTATACAACCATCAAGTCATAATTTAATAAGATATACTGACACCAAATTCACTTTGTCCTACTCTTTTAGAAGCCAACTATCACTTATTTCAGAGCCGGCCCATAATTCATAGCGCCTTCTGTTAAAACCATAAAAACCATAGTTACATTCGAGCTGCGGGTCCAGTTCTGACATTATGTGTAGGCCTAGTTTAGGCTACCCCAAATCCTGAGTTTTGGGTCAATAGGTAATTCGGAGCCCGAACAGCGACCTTAATTACTGCTGAAAATGATCATATTTCAGGGGTTGCTACGGGGTCCCTGGATGAGCTATTGGCTAGAAACGTGTAGGGTCAGTCTCTATGGGCCGAGGCGGTTTCAATGCACCTATGTCTTGTGATTATGGGACTTTTCTAAATGTCGTCATTTTCACAACGTTAAAAATTAATTGAAGGTATTGCAAATGGACAAGGCTGTTTTTCGGCCTGAGAACCTTCTAGAGCCACAAAGCTCACTGTGCACTACCGACTTAAGTTTATAAAGTTTCAGAGCTCTAGGTCTGACGGTTCTTTGATGGTGCGAACGCCGGTAACTATTGCAGGCTCTGTGTGTCTGTAAGCCCTACACTGTGTCACTCCACATTGACTGTTTGTGTGAGTACAGAAAATCACAGAAAATCACAGAAATCACGTAGAGCTCCGAAACCCGCTTTAACGGATTCGCCTCGATAACTTTTTTTGAAGAAAAAAACCCACATTTGTTTTAACCATCATCAAACGGCGTTGTACGATTTCTAGTGAATTACGATAGATAAATGACTGTTTCTATTTTTCTTACATCGTACGTTTATGTACTTTGATGTGAAGCAGTCAAATTAGCACTGTATTACCATTTTCAACCTTTAATCCCAGAAAATGGGCATTAACTCAAAGAGCGTTGAGGCCTCGACGCCATCTTGTTTCTGGGCTTAAAGTACATTTGGCCAAACCTGTGCTCACCGAGTTTCGTCTTTGAAGTCTTTTCCGTTTACAAGAAACGGCCATGTTCATTTGGTGATGTTTTGTCCATTTGCAGTAAGCAGCCAGTCGCCATCTGGTGGAATTTTCCGGTAAAACAGAAAATAAATAAATAAATAATAACGCGGAAACCAAATGTCCGAGATACTTTATTTGATGACTTCCCGGAAGACCAGGACCTGGGGGACGACCAGATGCCGTCGGCCGATTTGAATAACAACCTCAGACGTCAAATAAGGGACCGTACATTTGCAATATGGAGATCCTC
Source organism: Salvelinus fontinalis (assembly GCF_029448725.1). Classification (NCBI taxonomy): domain Eukaryota; kingdom Metazoa; phylum Chordata; class Actinopteri; order Salmoniformes; family Salmonidae; genus Salvelinus; species Salvelinus fontinalis. The sequence continues at coordinate 345,393 of NC_074684.1, forward strand.
ATCGATCATACGGGAAATTAAACTCGCGTTCCTTATGAATGCATCCGTGCCCCTTGGGCACACAACAAGCTCTTTTACTTTAAAAAAAAGTTTTTATTTAACTAGGCAAGCCAGTTAAGAACAACTTTTTATTTACAATGACGGCCTAACCTGGCCAAACCCTAACCCGCTGGGACAATTGTGCACCGCCTTATGGGATTCCCAATTACAGCCAGTTGTGATACAGCCTGGAATCGAACCAGGGTCTGTAGTGACATCTCTAGCACTGAGATGGAGTGCCTTAGACCACTGCCGCACTCGGCAAGGTTATTGCGAGAAGAACAGCTGTACAACTATTCTGCGTGTTTGTCTTTAGTAATTGGCTTCGAGGGTAGAGACAGCCCATTATCGCCAGGGACCTGCTCTCAACTGTGACAGAACCAATGGGAAGAGAGGGTGCTTGGGTGTGTGTGTGTCTCCCTCTCTGTGTTTATCCACATTTAGCTTGTTATCACAGAATCACACCCAGACGTTTACGATGCTGTTTCCCCTTGATGCTGTCACTCTACTCTATACCAAATGGCACTCTAATCCCTACATAGCACACTATTGTTAACCAGAGCCCTTTGGGATTCCCTATGGGTCCTGGTCAAAAGTGGTGCACTATATAGGGAATAGAGTGCCATTTAGAACAGTCCCAGTCTTTCGCCCTCTACTACTCCCAACACACTGGTCCAGGCAAGCAATGTGTGAACAAATCAAATTCCCACAGGCAGGGGGTAGGGAGTGGAAGGAGTAGGTGGTGGAGGGGGTAGGGGATGAGGGTAGGGGATGAGGGTGGAGGGGTCTTAGCGGGTGTAGGGGTAGGATGTGGAGGGGGTAAGGGGTGGAGGGGAGGTAGAGGGTGGAGGGAGGTAGGGGGTAGAGTGTAGATGATGGAAGGGTCATTGGACATGTTTTGCAGTTAAAGCTGTAACCCACCTCCTGCAGCCCCCGGAGCTTTAATTACCAAGAGCAGCCTAGTGTGGAGCTGACACCCACCCACGCAACCAGATCCCTCTGTGTCCTACCAAGACCTCCACAGGGAGGGCAGAGGGGACAAACAGTCACTCACACTGGGAGACACACACACTCACATCGACATGCACACTCACTCCGACACCACACACATGCACACACACACAATAGCTCTGCCTTTAATCTGACAGTGGAGTAATCACACACGGACGCTAACAAACACAAAAACAACTGAGATTATACCCAATCTGTAGAAAAGTCACATTCTTTGACTGCCTGCCTGAATGTACTGCAGGTCACCTGAGCTGTTGTGTTGTCTGAATGGGTGATTGATTGAAGTGGCTTCAGGGTAAAGATGATAGAGGTGCTGTTGGCTGAATGAATGAATCACCCTTGGAAACCTCCAACAACCTCCAAACCTCAAAGTGTTGCTCACAGCAGAGCGGACAATAATTACATTTGAGTCATTTAGCAGACGCTCTTATCCAGAGCAACTTACAGGCGCAATTGTCGTTAAGTACTTTGCTCAAGGGCACATCAACAGATGTTTTACCTAGTCAGCTCGGCGTTCGAACCTGCAACATTTTGGTTACTGGCTCAAAGTTCTTAAATGCTAGGCTACCTGCCGCCCAACACACACATGCACGCACACCCGCATTCATGCAAGCATGCAGACACATACTGTACGTACACACACACACACACACACACACACACACACACACACACACACACACACACACACACACACACACACACACACACACACACACACACAGACCAGTGTTCGTACCACCCAGACACTGAACTGAATGACATATTTTCTCTCCCAAAGGCATCACAGTGGTCCAAAAAACATAACCACAACAGATCATTCCAAGTGGCTGCTTGATATTAATATTTAATAGACCACCACAGGATAAAACAGAACCTATAAAAACAATAACAGCCCTTACCTATGTCACTGATAGTGGGGTGTTCCAAGATTCACTGACCACCAGAATATCCCATAGGGCTCTGGTCAGAAGTAGTGCACTATATAGGGAATAGGGTGCTAATTGGGACACAGCCCAGGAATCCCACGAATCCCTTTTTATTATCACATAGACCAGAGGAAGGAGACAGTGGGCATCTCACTCCCCCATCCACCCCAATGCATTATTCATCCACACGGCTCACTGTCACTAAAGGTACTATATTGTTCCATCTACCCAGTCTGTGCTGCTGAAATATGGAATAAATCCTGTCCACACTGTGTAAGGGAGAGAGAAAGAGAGATAGACATAATATGTATATAGACACTGTATATAGACATAATATTACATTTGAAATGTCTTTCTTATTTTGGAACTTTTGTGAGTGTAATGCTTACTGTACATTTTTTATTGTTTCACTTTTATTTATGATCTATTTCACTTGCTTTGGCAATGTAAACATATCTTTCCCATGCCAATAAAGCCCCTTCAATTGAGAGAAATAGAGAACGAGAGAGAGAGAGGAGGTTGAAATAGGCGTTAACAAACTCGGTCGAGATAGCATCTCTGAGGTTCAGAGAATGACCATCTCACACAGAGAGACAGAGTGGGAGGGCGGACTGAGCAGGGGGAGGGATCTGTATGTGTCTGGGAACAACATTTGTGCCTACTACTGTGGCTCTGTGGAATTTCATAAAATGTTTTTCATTTAACCTTTATTTACAGTAACTAGGCAAGTCAGTTAAGAACAAATTATTATTTACAATGACGGCCTTCACCAGCCAAACCTGGACGACGCTGGGCCAATTGTGCGCCGCCCTATGGGACTCCAAATTACGGCCGGTTGTGATACAGCCTGGATATGTAGATTCACTGAAGTCTGCATTTAGTGCTGCAAAGTGTTGCAGACTAATTTAAGTTTATTAATTCCCAATTAGAGAGAGCAAGAGAGAAAGTAGAGCAGAACTTGGGAGATTCCCCCCAGCACTCCAAATGTAGAAAATAGCCAACAAAATCTAGACTCACCTAACACACTAGATCTTAGATCTTGCTGCAGATTATGTCCTGGCCTGTCATAATATAAGAGACACTGCCTCCAGTCATGTCACACAGCCCTACATTTCATTTCTCAATTGTTGCTGTTTGTAAAATAAATGTGTGTACTATTTAAAATGTATAATTATTTTTGTTGATATATATTATTATTCTTGCTAAAAAAATACTGCCGATTGATGCAATACTTCATATACATTGATTTGGCAACAGAGGCAACTACCCATTAATGCCAATAAAGCTATTATTGAATTGTATTGAATTGAGAGAGGAAGAGAAAGAGAGGCAGACTGAAGAGGGGGAGGGGGATGTAATGAGTGTGTGTGTGCTGGGGGGATAGCATTGCCTTTACTCGTAGCCTAACATTCATGTGGAAGATTTTCATCTTCAGCGTATAAACAACCACTCAACGTACCATGCTTTGGTACCATTAAACTTGCATATTATTAAACCACTGCATTTCCCTTTGTAGTCATAACTGATGCAAACTTTGCTGTTTACCACTACATTACAGAGAGAGAGAGAGAGAGAGAGAGAGAGAGAGAGAGAGAGAGAGAGAGAGAGAGAGAATGTTATGGAGATACGATGGACTGACCTAACGTCCATAACTATAGAGCATTAGCTCTTTTAGGGATTGCCCTGCAATGCTATTGACGGTTGACCATTCAACCAGACCTCTGCGTGATTAGCATTAGCGCTGGAGCTCTGTGTGTGGAAGCCAGTGTGTGTTTCTGTGTGTGACATAAAAACTATTTTAGAGCTTTTTAAGGTAAATTCCAAAGCCCGAAATATTGAACATTCAATTGGCAAAACATTGAAAATATTTAATTGTCTCTGTCAGGCAGACAAATAGGAAATTACAATGAAATAATATAACAATATTTTAATTGTGCAGCCAGCCAGACAATGTTATCTCTGTGCTCCCCATACTGTGCTCCCCATCTGTGCTCCCCATACTGTACTGTCTTTAGTTATCCTATTTAACTAGGCTAGCCTGCCTAAGTATGCTGCAGAGTTGTCTGACTAAATCATTTTACTAGTTCTTCAAAGTAGATAAGGCATTCTTTCACGAACTTCCCCTCTCTCCCATTGTGTGTTGTGTACATTCCTCTCTTATGCGGTTTATGCAGTCTGTGTGTATCTAACCTAATGTAGCATGCGTAAATGTGTATCCATCTCTGTCCGAGCCGGAAATAACAGGCGAAATGGATTATGGTCATTGTAGTTAATTACCACGTTTCTGCAATGAACTAGGTTGAATATTTGCTTAATGAAAACAACAACTCCCTTCAGCCCGGCATCCCACATAGTTGATTTCTCTCTATAGAAACAGCACGTTAGGCTCACAAAAAAAACGGAACTAAATGGAATTCAAGTAATTGAACCTTTAGTTGTTAATAATAATTTTCAAAATACATTTTGGTTAATCGCTCAGCACTAATAGTGCGTATGTGTGTTGTGTACATTCAGCCCACTGCAGTGAGCTGTAGAGCGGTGCTGGCAAACAGTTCAACACAGTTCAGAGGGATCAACAGAGCCATGTTAATACTGCAATCAAACATTTGTTAACATTTCCATTGCCTTCAGAAAGTATTCCCAACTCTGTATTTTTTTCCACATTTTGCTGTGTTACAGCCTGAATTTAAAATGGATTCAATAAATTGAGATGTTGTGTCACTGATCTACACACAATAGACCATAATGTTATAGTTGTAAAGGTAGTCATTGTTGTTCTCCTCCTCAAACGAGAAGGAGCATGGATAGGACCAAGATGCGGATTGAGGGAAATAAGCCATCTTTTAATGAAAACAGCAAACAAGACACTACAAAACAACAAACGTGACTAACCTTCAACCGTCCATGTGAGGACACAGGAACAAACACCCACAAAACCCCAGTGAAACCCTGGCTGCCTTAGTATGACTCTCAATTAGAGACAAACGATACACACCTGTCTCTAATTGAGAATCATACCAGGCCGAACACAAAAACCAACCTAGAAATACAAAACATAGACTGCCCACCCAAAACACACGCCCTGACCATAAACACATACAAAAACAACATAAAACAGGTCAGGACCGTTACAGAACCCCCCCCCTCAAGGTGCGAACGCAGGGCGCACCAGCACAAAGTCCAGGGGAGGGTCTGGGTGGGCAGTTGACCACGGTGGTGGCTCCGGCTCTGGACGCTGTCCCCACACCACCATAGTCACTCCCCGCTTCCGTCTTCCCCTCCCAATGACCACCCTAAAACTAACATCCCCTAAATGAACGGCCAGCACCGGGACAAGGGGCAGCACCGGGACAAGGGGCAGCACCGGGACAAGGGGCAGCACCGGGACAAGGGGCAGCACCGGGACAAGGACCAGCACCGGGACAAGGGGCGGCAGGTCCTGGCTGAGGGACTCCGGCAGGTCCTGGCTGAGGGACTCCGGCAGGTCCTGGCTGAGGGACTCCGGCAGGTCCTGGCTGAGGGACTCCGGCAGGTCCTGGCTGAGGGACTCCGGCAGGTCCTGGCTGAGGGACTCCGGCAGGTCCTGGCTGAGGGACTCCGGCAGGTCCTGGCTGAGGGACTCCGGCAGGTCCTGGCTGAGGGACTCCGGCAGGTCCTGGCTGAGGGACTCCGGCAGGTCCTGGCTGGACGGCTCCGGCAGGTCCTGGCTGGACGGCTCCGGCAGGTCCTGGCTGGACGGCTCCGGCAGGTCCTGGCTGGACGGCTCCGGCAGGTCCTGGCTGGACGGCTCCGGCAGGTCCTGGCTGGACGGCTCCGGCAGGTCCTGGCTGGACGGCTCCGGCAGGTCATGGCAGGACGGCTCCGGCAGGTCATGGCAGGACGGCTCCGGCAGGTCATGGCAGGACGGCTCCGGCTGGTCATGGCAGGACGGCTCCGGCTGGTCATGGCAGGACGGCTCCGGCTGGTCATGGCAGGACGGCTCCGGCTGGTCATGGCAGGACGGCTCCGGCTGGTCATGGCAGGACGGCTCCGGCTGGTCATGGCAGGACGGCTCCGGCTGGTCATGGCAGGACGGCTCTGGCTGGTCATGGCAGGACGGCTCTGGCTGGTCATGGCAGGACGGCTCTGGCGCTAGGCAGACGGCAGACTCTGGCCGGCTGAGACGCACTATAGGCCTGGTGCGTGGTACCGGAACTGGAGGTACCGGGCTGAGGGCACGCACCTCAGGGCGAGTGCGGGGAACAGGAACTGGGCACACTGGACTCTCGTGGCGCACTCTAGGCCTGGTGCGTGGTACCGGAACTGGAGGTACCGGGCTGGAGACACGCACCATAGGGAGAGTGCGTGGAAGAGGAACAGGGCTCTGGAGATGCACTGGAAGCCTGGTGCGTGGTGTAGGCACTGGTGGTACTGAGTTGGGGTGGGAAGGTGGCGCCGGATATACCGGACCGTGAAGGAGGACACGTGCTCTTGAGCACCGAGCCTCCCCAAACCTACCAGGTTGAATGGTCCCCGTAGCCCTGCCAGTGCGGCGAGGTGGAATAGCCCGCACTGGCCTATGCAGGCGAACCGGGGACACCACCTGTAAGGCTGGTGCCATGTACGCCGGCCCGAGGAGACGTACTGGAGACCAGATACGTTGGGCCGGCTTCATGGCACTCGGCTCGATGCCCAACCTAGCCCTCCCAGTGCGGCAAGGTGGAATAGCCCGCACTGGGCTAAGCACGCGTACTGGGGACACCGTGCGCTTTACCGCATAACACGGTGTCTGACCAGTACGACGCCCTCTTACTCCACGGCAAGCCCGGGGAGTTGGCTCAGGTATCCAACCCGGCTTCGCCACACTCCCCTTTAGCCCCCCCCCAAGAAATTTTTGGGTGAGCCTCTCGGGCTTCCAGCCTCTCATACGTGCTGCCTCCTCAATCCACCGCTCCTGGGCTGTGGCTGCCTTCCTCTCCTCCCGAGAGCAGCGATTCTCTCCAACCCTTCCCCAGGGTCCCTTTCCGTCCATGATCTCCCAAGACCATTCCTCCTGTGTCCAGTGCCTTAGTTCCTTTTCTCTCTCCTCAATCCGCTTGGTCCTGTTATGGTGGGTGTTTCTGTAAAGGTAGTCATTGTTGTTCTCCTCCTCAAACGAGAAGGAGCATGGATAGGACCAAGATGCGGATTGAGGGAAATAAGCCATCTTTTAATGAAAACAGCAAACAAGACACTACAAAACTACAAAACAACAAACGTGACTAACCTTCAACCGTCCATGTGAGGACACAGGAACAAACACCCACAAAACCCCAGTGAAACCCTGGCTGCCTTAGTATGACTCTCAATTAGAGACAAACGATACACACCTGTCTCTAATTGAGAATCATACCAGGCCGAACACAAAAACCAACCTAGAAATACAAAACATAGACTGCCCACCCAAAACACACGCCCTGACCATAAACACATACAAAAACAACATAAAACAGGTCAGGACCGTTACAATAGTGGAATTTTGTTTGTAGCAAATTTTCAAAATTAATCAAAAATGAAGACAACAAGTATTCAACCCCTTTGTTATGGCACGCTTAAATCATTTCAAGTGTAAAAATTAAAAAATCCCACAGACTCATTCTGTGTTAAATAATAGTGGTTAACATGATTTTTGAATGACTACCCGTTCTCTGTACCCCAAACATACAATTATCTGTAAGGTCCCTCAATCGAGAAGGGAATTTCAAGCATAGATTAAACCACAAAGACCAGGGAGATTTTTCAATGCCTCGCAAAGAAGGGCACCAATTGGTAGAAGAAGAAAAGAAGCAGACACTGAATATCCCACTGAGCATGGTGAAGTTATTCATTACACTTTAGATGGTGTATCAAGTCACCACAAAGATACAGGTGTCCTTCCTAACTCAGTTGCCGGAGAAGAAAACTGCTCAGGGATTTCACCATGAGGCCAATGGGGACTTTAAAACAGTTAGAGTTTAATGGCTGTGATAGTAGAAAACGGAGTATTAATCAACAACATTGTAGTTACTCCACAATACTAACATAAATTACAGAGTGAAAAGAAGGATTCAAATATTCCAAAACATACATCCTGTTTGCAACAAGGCACTTAAGTAATACTGGAAAAAAATTGGCAAAGAAATTAACTTTTTGTCCTGATTATAAAGCGCTATGTTTGAGGCAAATCCAACACATCACTGAGTACCACTCTTCATATTTTCAAGCATGGTGCTCGCTGCATCATGCCATTGGCAAGGGAGTTCTTTAGGACAAAAATAAATGTAATATAGCTAAGCACAGGCAAAAATCCTAAAGGAAAACCTGCTTCAGTGTGCTTTCCAATAGACACTGGGAGACAAATTCACCTTTCAGCAGGACAATAACACAAGGCACATTTAACACTGGAGTTGCTTACCAAGACGACATTGAATGTTCCTGAATGGCCTAGTTACAGTTTTGACTTGACAGTTCTTGAATAATTTCAAAAAGAAGAATGGGCAAATATTGTACAATCCAGGTGTGCAAAGCTCTTAGAGACTTACCCAGAAAGACTCACAGATGTAATCACTGCCAAAGGTGGTTCTAACATGTATTGACTCAGGGGGGTGAATACGTATCTGATCAAGATATAGTGTTTAAATATTATTAGTATCCTTTTCTTTTACTTTGACATTACAAGATATTTTGTCTAGATCATTGACCAAAAATGACAATTTGACAAAATACATTTTAATCCTACTTTGTAACACAACAAAATGTGGAAAAAGTTAAGGGGTGTGAATACTTTCTGAAGGCCCTCTGTGTACGAGGCTGAAGCCTGAGATGGGCTAATAGAACAAGCAGGTCACATAGTCTGCGTCCCAAATGACACCCTATCCCCTATGCAGTGCACTACTTTTGACCAGGACCAATAGATAGGGGAAAGGATATAATTTGGGACGCACACATAAGATTGTTGTTGTTTATTTGCACGGTTGAGGTTAAGTGCATTGCTTTGGGGCAAAACAGACAAAGGGAGTTAAGATGCTTGTCTATTGCTCTGAACTCTGGCCATGAGATCCTACATCTAGCTGGACCTCTCAACTGTTTACTTGACATAAACCCTTCGTGCTCTTTGGGGAGTATAGGTCATTAACAAACTTCATCCATCGGGTTCGGTGTTGAGCTGTTTTCTCCACCTGTTGACGACTGCTCTGTATCTGCAGCAGGTAGGAGAGCAGACTATCACCAGCCTGACCATGCTACTCAGCACCTACGGAGTTAAACTAGGGGAATGTAAGGGAAACTGTGGAGGAGAAAGGGAGAAGGGGGAGTGACAGACTGCTGCTGTCTGATTTATGAGAGCAGGGCTGACTGGGCGCTTTTCAAGCCATTCATTAGCTGTACCATGGAGAGGTGGTGGTGTGTGTGTACATGTGCGTGTGTGTGTGTGGTGTGTGTGTGTGTGTGTGTGTGTGTGTGTGTGTGTGTGTGTGTGTGTGTGTGTGTGTGTGTGTGTGTGTGTGTGTGTGTGTGTGTGTGTGTGTGTGTGTGTGTGTGTGTGTGTGTGTGTGTGTAGCTGGGTAGTAGCAGCCCTCTCTCTCTCTCTTGTGGCCTCTTTGCTGCCGTGCTAAGTGATGTGTGTGTGTGTCGTTATACTATAACATTCAGCAACTGTATCCTGCCCCATGTGTATGTTAAGATGGTCTGAGAGGGGAAAAGCTAGCTAAGCGCTAAGGCAAATGAAAACCCTGGGTAGAGCTCTAGCTAAATGCAGCAGACGGCTGGTGGCTGGTTTCGTATGGCACATATGGGAGTTTTTACAGCTCACAGTGGACAGTTTTCCCTTCTGTCAAAGCCGAGGCACTGTTAGCTACTAATGACCACGCTCTCTGCACTGACTAACAGATGGGTCTAGGTGAGGGAGAAAACATGAGGAATAGAGCAAGCGAGAGTAAACGCAGAAAACAGGTGTGCTTTCCAAATGGCACCCTATTCCTTATACAGCACATAGGGCTCTGGTCAAAAGTAGTGTACTAAATAGGGAATAGGGTGCCATTTGGGATGCATCAGGGACTATTCCACAGGGGGACCTTTCAAGCCCTCATTTATAATGTGCACTCTTTCAGACAGATGTATTTGGGGGCTTCCCGAGGTCTGTCAACAGTTTATTAATGAGAGTTTTAAAAGGTATGGGATTATCTCTTTGTCTGCAGCCAAACTGCTTTCATAGCATTGTAAAATATAACTGGATTTATTTTTACAGGTTACTAAATCGCCTTCCTGCATTCAGCCCATTATGTTAATGTCTCAGGAAAATAATTAAATGCTTTCTTTAAAAAAAGGGACGTGTCCCCATCAAGCCCGCATGATGCACTGGGCCAAGTTCTCAACCACCCCCATTGCAAGGCAAAGTCATTTGTGAATGATACTCTAGAGTTTATGCCATGGTTGCATACATTTCTCAGGGAACTCAAAGCTTATCATAAACAATTAAGAGAAGGATAATATGTTGTCGTAAATCACTGAAAATACCTCATAAAATACCTCATAAAAGCATCTAAACAGTCCAAGGTCCTTCAATGAGAGTTTCTCTCCCTAGTTTATGAGGAGTTCTTTCCCTGCCAACAAAACACAGAAATAAAGATTAGTAAAGAAGCAAGAAAACCTTACAAATCACAAATTCAACAAATGTAACCCTAAGGCTAATATACTATGGCTGCATCTCAAATGCCACTCTATTCCCTACATAGTGCACTGGTCAACAGTAGTTCACTACGAAGGGAATAGAATGCCATTTAGGATGCAGTCTATATCCCCATACTAAGGAAGGAGTGTGCAGCTGTTTCAAGCCTACAACTTCTGCCTACATAGTGGCTGCTGGAAGCACTTTTACTTCTCAGCATTGTGGCAAATACAAGCCTGGAAAGTTAATCAGCAAGTGTGGCCGTATCGTGAGGCTGGAAACAATTTGAACTCCACGTCAAACGAAAGCGTTTGTGCTATTCCAGGCTCGTGTTTAGAAAAACATTGGGATGCACAATATTCCCTACATAATGCACTACTTTGACCAGGGCTATATGCACTACGTAGGGAATAGAATGCCGTTTTGGACGTAGACTTGTACTCGTCTGCTCCCTGCTCCCTCACACTGGGTCATTGTGTTGTGTGCACTGGAGCGACCGGCCCTGGAACTCTGAGACTCTAGTGACCCGACAGGCCCCCTCTCAGCCCCTTTAACCCCCTGGAGGTCAGTCGTCAGCGGGTAGATCATAACCACCAAGGGGGTGGGTGAACGAGGACTAGAGGGGGGAGGTAGGGACAGGAAGCAGCCGCTTGGCCTGGTCTGACCTCTAGCCCGGCTGCGCGGCTGCAGTTTTTCCACTGTGTGTTTCTTTCTGATGAACATGATGGGAGGAATTGACTGGCTGGTTCAACAGAGCAGAGCAGAGCAGGGCTGATGAGGTGACAGAGGACCTGCATTCTCTCATGTCTCTCTGGTTGTCTCGTTTCTTTTTCATTTTTTTCTTTCTCTCTCTTTCCACTCTTCTATTCTCTCTCTATTTCTCTCTCCCTCTCTCTCTCGTTCTGACCACAGAGGAAATTAAAAAAGCAGGCCCAGCCAAGCCTGTCTTGTGTACTCTCAAACTCACCCATACTTCAAACACAGAGCAACTTACACTAGTCAATGTGTAGCTATGTGGCATTCCAGTCCCCTCCCCTCGAGTCCACTCCAGTCCCCTAGAATCCATTCCAGTCCACTCCAGTCCCCTCAACTCCACTCCCCTCCAGTCCAGTCCAGTCCACTCCAATCTACTCAAGTCCACTCCAGTCCCCTCCACTCTATTCCACTCCCCTCAATTACACTTCTCTCCAGTCCACTCCAATCCATTCCACTCCCCTCCAGTCCACTCCCCTCCTGTCCCCTAAACTCCATTCCACTCCTCTCCAGTCCACTCCCCTCGAGTCCAGTCCAGTCCACTCCAATCTACTCCAGTCCACTCCAGTCCACTCCAGTCCCCTCCACTCTATTCCACTCTATTCCACTCCCCTCCATTACACTCCTCTCCAGTCCACTCAAATCCATTTCATTCCCCTCCAGTCCACTCCCCTCCTGTCCCCTAAACTCCATTCCATTCCACTCCCCTCCATTCCACTCCCCTCCATTCCATTCCCCTCCAGTCCCCTCCACTCAACTCCCCTTCAGTCCACTCCAGTCCAGTCCACTCCACTCTATTCCACTCCCCTCCAGTTCACTCCAAGCCATTCCACTCCCCTCCAGTCCACTCCCCTCCAGTCCCCTCCCCTCCATTCCACTCCAGTCCTCTCCACTCCATTCCACTCCAGTCCCCTCCAGTCCAGTCCCCTCCCCTCCAGTCCAGTCCCCTCCAGTCCAGTCCCCTCCAGTCCAGTCCCCTCCAGTCCAGTCCAGTCCCCTCCCCTCCAGGCCCCTCCAGTCCAGTCCCCTCCCCTCCAGTCCCCTCCCCTCCAGTTCCCTCCAATCCAGTCCAGTCCCCTCCAGTCTAGTCCCCTCCAGTCCAGTCTAGTCCCCTCCCCTCCAGTCTAGTCCCCTCCAGTCCAGTCCCCTCCCCTCCCCTCCAGTCCACTCTAGTCCCCTCCAGTCCAGTCCCCTCCAGTCCAGTGCCCTCCAGTCCAGTGCCCTCCCCTCCAGTCCAGTCCCCTCCAGTCCAGTCCCCTCCCCTCCAGTCCAGTCCAGTCCCCTCCAGTCCAGTCCCCTCCCCTCCAGTCCAGTCCAGTCCCCTCCAGTCCAGTCCAGTCCCCTCCCCTCCAGTCCCCTCCAGTCCAGTCCAGTCCAGACCAGTCCCCTCCCCTCCAGTCCAGTCCCATCCCCTCCCATCCAGTCCCCTCCAGTCCAGTCCCCTCTAGTCCCCTCCCCTCCAGTCCACTCTAGTCCCCTCCCCTCCAGTCCAGTCAGCTGTTTGTGTCACACAGGGTAGTGAATCCCAGTGGAACAGGTCGTAGAAACACTCAGAAGGTCTTACAGGTCTAATAACAATTCCTCCTCAGTATGGGCCAATGGGACCATGCCAACGTCTCCACATTACAATGGTCCACCTGAATAGAACCAGGATTATAATTATAGAGCTAGAGCCACAGAAAGCCCCCCGGAGCCTAGACTCCCCCACTCCAGCTGTAGGTTGTCAAAAAAGCTTTGCCTGTCCACCACTTAGAGTCAGAAATAAAGTACCATTTATATTCATTTATTCATCCCCACAATTATTCAGAGACGCCCAGGACACATGTAAATTAAGAGGGCCCGTTCTTCATCTGAATCTATGAAACTAAAACAGGAGGCTAGATTGAAATGCTGTCACCTTCTGTGTTGAGTGTAATGGCAGGGCTGTCAGTCAGATCTGGCAGGCTGCAGCAGGGCAGCTACTGTTCCCTGCAATTGTTGGGGCTGTGTCAAAAGTAGTGCACTATAAAGGGAATAGGGTGCCTTTTGGAACTCAACCTGTGTCATTTCCTGCAGAGCCAGTCCTGCATCCGGGGTGGGGAAACAGATGTTATTGTGACAGAGTAATGTTATTGTGACAGTGTAATGTTGTCACACAAACAAGCCGAGGCACACAGACTCTCGCTCCCTCCTCTCCACTGATGGAATATGTGGCCTGACAGACCTCTGTGATGGAACCACTGATGTCCTGATGTCCCTCATACTCTCCTTTGCCTGAGTTTTGATTGAAGCATATGATCTCATTTAAAAAGGCCATCAACGAGATGGTGAATACAAGTCTTAAATACACACACTTTATGCATGCATATTGCAGTATACAGATGTTGGGCCAATCATTGAATGTACAAAACATTATGAACACCTGCTCTTTCCATGACATAGACTGGTGAATCCAGGTGAAAGCTATGATCCCTTATTGGATTCCTTATTGGTGTTACTTGTGAAATCCACTTCAATCAGTGTAGATGAAGAGGAGACAGGTTAAAGAAGGATGTTTAGGCCTTGAGACAATTGAGACATGGTTGTGTATGTGTGTCATTCAGAGGGTGAATGGGCAAGACAAAATATTTAAGTGCCTTTGAACGAGGTATGGTAGTAGGTGCCAGACGCACCGGTTTGTGTCAAGAAATGCAACTCTGTTGGGTTTTTCACGCTCAACAGTTTCCTGTGTGTATCAAGAATGTTCCACCACCCAAAGGACACCAAGCCAACTTGACACAATTGTGGGAAGCATTGGAGTCAACATGGGCCAGCATCTCTGTGGAACACTTTTGACACATTGCAGAGTCAATGTCCAGACGAATTGAGGCTGTTCTGAGGGTAAAGGGGGGGGGGGGGGTCGGGGGTGCAACTCAATATTAGGAAGGTGTTCTTAATGTTTCGTACACTCAGTGTATACACATTGACGCATTCAATCAGGAACACAATCATTGTAGGTTTAGGAGTTGTGCACACATTCGATAGGAGTGGAGGGAATGACAAAGTCACAGGGTAATTACAGACCCTTAGTTCTCTCATCCTCTTCTCATTTAACCACAAATTTGACAGCACACTTCAAAAAACATCTCAAAGTAATAACAACTTTATTAGAAGTTATAGATTCCTTTCTATTGGTGGTTTTCTCACTGGCAGGGAAGGAAAATAGCTCTGGGCACATCGTCAATCATCTCCGGAATATTTTACAGAAAAATAAATCTCTTGGAATCTATGAAGCAAATTGTTTTAAGCAAAAAGGCAGTGGAATCTCTATGGGAATGTGGGGATAAATCGCTGCCAAATAAGTAATCTCTACAATGGACAAATACAATGACCAGCCTGATCTAACAACAAACCCTCTGTGGATAAGTCCAGATAAAAAGCTAAAGTGAACGCATGCTTGTGATCTCTACTCTCCTGTGCAGTGTGCAGTGTGCAGTGTGCAGTGTGCAGTGTGCAGTGTGCAGTGTGCAGTGTGCAGTGTGCAGTGTGCAGTGTGCCTGCGAGTGTGTGTGCCTGCATGTGAGTGTGTGTGCCTGCGTGTGAGTGTGCATGTGCCTGCATGTGAGTATGCGTGCCTGTGTGTGGCTGCATGTGAGTGTGTGTGCCTGTGTGTGTGTGCAGCACTAAGAAAAGCCTGGGCCCTAGCTCCATAAAAGGGATATATTAATGGATGAAACTGCATCCAGACAGCAGCCATATTCTAAATGTATGGCAGAGTCATTTGTAGGCATGATTAACATGTCTGAAAATACAACCACACCAAAGGAACGGGCTGCGCTAACGACGACTGATCTCAGACCAGGCTTTAAATCAAAATCTCAAGAACTGCTGATAGGCAGAGGCTAAGCCTTCACATGCAGGAAGAATCTAATGGTTTACACGTTTCTTTGTCCACTTTCATGTTTCACAATTTTCTTGTCCTCCCAGCATGCACCACCAGACCCATGGTTTCTATTTCTGGGGTACTTCTGGTCCAGAGTGGACCGTTGTGTGTAGGTTTGCGTTGCATTGTGTGGAGATTAGTTTTACGTTGTGTGGAGATTAGTTTTACGTTGTGTGTAGATTTGTGTTGTAATGTGTGGAGATTTGTGTTGTGTTGAAATGTGTATTGTGTTGAGATTTGTGTTGTGTGGAGATTTGCGTTGCATTGTGTGTAGGTTTGCGTTAGACTTCATCATAAATCTGACTTCCCCTCTCATTCGGTGCCTCTGCCTTCTCAATCCACTTATGCATCTGACTACAGCAGTTTTTTTTATCTTCAAAGGTTGTTCATGTATAGTGCTAGGCCATTCATTTTCATGATGGCCTGTAGCAGTACTGTACTGTAGTCTTGGTTGTTGTCATGGTACTACCTATCACAATATACAGAATAAAAACAAACAGCTATAACATGTTGCATGTACAGTGCATTCGGAAAGAATTCAGACCCCTAGTCTTTTTCCACATTTTGTTATGGTATGTTATTTTTATTCTAAAATTGATTAAAAAAAAAAAATTCCCCTCATCAATCTACACACAATACCCAATAATGACAAAGCAAAAACTGCTTTCAAGAAATTTTTCCAAATGAATAAAAAAAAAAAAAATACTCAATACTTTGTTGATGCACCTTTGGCAACAATTACATCCTTGAGTCTTCTTGGCTATGACGCTACAAGCTTGGCATACCTGTATTTGGGGAGATTCCTCCATTCTTGTCTGCAGATCCACTCAAGCTCTGTCAGGTTTGACAGGGAATGTCGCTGCACAGCTATTTTCAGGTATATCCAGAGATGTTCAATCGGTTCCAATCAGGCTCTGGCTGGGCCACTCAAGGACATTCAGAGACTTGTCCCGAAGCAACTCCTGCGTTGTGTTGGCTGTGTGGTTAGGGTCGTTGTCCTGTTGGAAGGTGAACCTTCACCCCAGTCTGAGGTCCTGAGGGCTCTGGAGAAGGTTTCATCAAGGATCTCTCTGTACTTTGCTCCTTTCATCATTCCCTTGATCCTGACTAGTCTCCCAGTCCCCGCCACTGAAACACATCAGCATGATGCTGCCACCACCGTGCTTCACGGTACGGATGTTGCCATGTTTCCTCCAGATGTGACGCTTGGCATTCAGGTCAAAGAGTTCAATCTTGGTTTCATCAGACCAGAGAATCTTGTTTTTCATAGTCTGAGAGTGCTTTAGGTGCCTTTAGGAAAACTCCAAGCAGGCTGTCATTACTGAGGAGTGGCTTCAGTCTGGCCACTCTACCATAAAGGCCTGATGGGTGGGGTGCTGCAGAGATGGTTGTCCTTCTGGAAGATTCTCCTGTCTTCAGAGATGAACTCTGGAGCTCTGTCAGAGTGACCATCAGGTTCTTGGCCATGTCCCTCACCAAGGTCCTTCTCCCCTGATTGCTCAGTTTGGCCGGGCAGCCAGCTCTAGGAAAAGTCTTGATGTTTCTAAACTTCTTCCATTTAAGAATCATGGAGGCCACTGTGTTCTTGGGGACATTCAATGCTGCAGAAATGTTTTGGTACCCTTCCCCAGATCTGTGTCTCAGAGCTCTACGGACAATTCATTCGACCTCATGGCTTGGTATTGCTCTGACATGCACTGTCAAACTTTATATTGACAGGTGCCTTTCCAAATCATGTCCAATCAATTGAATTTACCACAGGTGGACTCCAATCAAGTTATCAATAATCAAATATCTCAATGTTGATCAATGGAAACAGGATGCACCTGAGCTTAATATAGAGTCTCATAGCAAAGGGTCTGAATACTTATGTGAATAAGGTATTTCATTCATTTTTTTATCATTTTGCAAATAATTCTAAAAATCTTTTTTCACTTTGTCGTTATGGGGTATTGTGTGTAAATTTATGATGGGGGAAAAATTATGAGACTATAACATAATTGATATGGTAGGAGAAAATCGAAAGAAAAACCAACCAGATATTTTTTTATGAGAGCCCATGCTCTTACAATGAAAAGCTATGGGTTATATGCAATTCCAGCTCCCAGATTGCAATTCCTATGGCTTCCGCTAGATGTCAACAGTCTTTGTTCAAGGTTTCAGGCTTGTTTCTTCCCAAACGAGGAAGAATTTTGAGTTTTGGTACTGGGAGTCAGAGTTGGAAATCAGTCTGTGTGCGCGCGAGGAAGAGGATGCACACTTGCTAATTTTACTTTTCTATTGAACATACTTCTTTCCGTATGAAATATTATAGTTTAATTACATTTTAAGGTACCTGAGGATTAAATAGAAACGTATTTTGACTTGTTTTAACAAAGTTTAGCGGTAGCTTTTTGGATTCCTTTCTCTGCATGTTGAACGAGTGGAATACTCAAATCGATGACACCAACTAAACAGACTTTTTGGGATAAAAAGAAGGAATTTATCTAACAAAGCAACCATGCATGTTGTAGCTGGGACCCTTTGGATTGCAGATCAGAGGAAGATTTTCAAAAAGTAAATGAATATTTAATGGCTATTTGTGATTTTTATGAAGCCTGTGCTGGTTGAAAAATATTTTGATGTGGGGCGCCGTCCTCAAACAATCGCAGAGCATGCTTTCGCTGTAAAGCCTATTGTAAATCGGACAATGCAGTTAGATTAACAACTATTTAAGCTTTTAACCGATATACGACACTTGTATGTACCTAGATGTGAAATATCCATAATTCTTATGATTATTTATTTGAATTGCGCGCCCTCCAATTTCACCGGAAGTTGTCGACAGGTGTCCCGCTGGCCTATCCCCGTTAAAGGCACAGTCAACTTAGTGTATGTAAATTCTGACCCACTGGAATTGTTATACAGTGAATTATAAGTGAAATAATCTGTCTGTAAACAATTGTTGTAGCGTCCAAGAAGCCCCAAAAAGCGCTGTAATCGCTTCAACGGTGCTTCAACAAAGTACTGAGTAAAGGGTCTGAATGCTTATGTAAATGTGATATTTCAGTTTTTCTAAAAACCTGTTTTTGCTTTGTCATTATGGGGTATTGTGTGTAGATGGATGAAGGGAAAAAAACTATTAAATCTATTTTATTATAAGGCTGTTAAGTCACAAAATGTGAAAAAGGTTTAGGTGTCTGAATACTTTACGAATGCAATGTAATTGTATGTGTGGGGTACAGAGATTAGTTAGTCATTCAAAAATCATGGTTAACACCAATATAGCACACAGAGTCCAAGCAACTTATTATGTGAAATGTTAAGCACATTTTAACTCCTAAACTTATTTAGTCTGGCCATAAAAATGGTGCTGAATACATATTGACTCAAGACATTTCAGCTTTTAATTTTTGAAATAAATTTGTAAAAATGTATAAAAACATAATTCCACTTTGACATTATGGGGTAATATCTGTAGGCCAATGACAAAACATCTACATTTAATCTATTTTAAATTCACGCTATAACACAACAAAAGTTTAATAAGTCAAAGGGTGTGAATACTCTCTGAAGGCAGTGTATGTTGCATAATAAAGCAGTCACATGGGGGATCATACACTGAGTATACAAAACATTAGCTCTTTCCATGAGGGATACTGACCAGGTGAATCCAGGTCAAAGCTATGATCCCTTAGTGATGTCACTTGTTAAATCCACTTCAATCAGTGCAGATGAAGAGGAGACAGGTTAAAGAAGGATTTTTAGGCCTTGAGACAATTGAGACATGGATTGTGTATGTGTGCAGTTCAGAGAGTGAATGGGCAAGACAAAAGATTTAAGTGCCTTTGAACGAGGTATGGTAGTAGATTCCAGGCGCATCGGTTTGAGTGTGTCAAAAAATGCAATGCTGCTTGGTTTTTCACACTCATCAGTTTCCCGTGTGTATCTAGAATGGTCCTCCACCCAAAGGACATCCAGCCAATAGCCGGTAGGCCGTCATTGTAAATAAGAATTGATTCTTAACTGACTTGCCTAGTTAAATAAAGGTTCAATTAAAAATTAAAAAATGGACAACTGTGGGATGCATTGGAGTCAAGATGGGCCAGCATCCCTGTAGAACCCTTTCGACACCTTGTAGAGTCCATGCCCCGACGAATTGAGGCTGTTCTGATTGCAAAAGGGGGAGGGTCTGCAACTCAATATTAGGAAGGTGTTTGGTATACTCAGTGTATATGGGACATATCAACTATTTAATCAACTTATAAAGTAATGGAATTGCTTCCTTGGATATCCATTCAAATTATAACATTTGTTACACAGCAACTAATATGAACAGTAAAACCTCTTCTCAGTAGCATCTCTCTCCAAGCTGTGCCTTCATTGAGCTCACTTAAGGCATCAGAATGCTTTAACCGAGCGAGTGTGCTCGGTTAAAAGACGTTCAGTTGAAAAACGAGGGAAAAAAGCAGCAATAGTCCCGTGGGGCTCTGTTGATAGAGCATGGCTCTTGGGTTGTGTGTTCGATTCCCACGGGGGACAAGGAAGAAGATGTTGGCACTCACTACTGTAAGTCGCTCTGAATGAGAGTCTCTGCCAAATGACGTAAATGTAGTACTTTTTGTCCATTTTGATACACCATGATGGTTTTGCCAAAGACATCTTAGTCACGCAATTTTACATCTAACTAAGATGTTTGGTGCATTATTTTTCAATGAAAACATTTGCATGAAAACTAGTAATCTCTCGTTGAACGAAAACAAAGACTTTACTGAAGAATCCCTACTGTTGACCAATCTCCAACGAAGGGGCGTAGACTTCGGCTCTGAAATTAGTGTGCCCAAACAGCTGAAAAAACCCTCACCGAAGTCCAAACTAACCAAAACGCCACAATATTTCGTCATAATATATGCACAAACTTTTCTGAACTGTTTCAGCTGGGAAGCATGTGGACACCTTTAGTAATGCAGCTAGCAGCACATTTTCCAGCAGGCAGGAATGTGTGTGCGTGCAAGTGTGTATGTGTGTGCGCTTGCGTGCCTCCATGCACAGCCATCAAAGGTGATGTGGCAGATTGGGCCTCATTAGGAAACATGAAATGCCATGTCAGTGACCTATGATGTCACAGTAGAATGTTAAAAACACTGCCTCACTGTCTCTGAGCTATAAAGTGCAGAAGAATTTTTCTGTCATCGGGGTCTTAAGGAGTGCATGGAAGGTCAGGGCTGAGGTATTAAACTGATCTAGAAAAAGAGAATATCACCTACTCTCAGAATATTGGTGTGTCAATCACAGAGCAGGGGCTGGAGCCTATTCTCCTGGATATCAAGGAGAAACAAGAGCAGGAGTGCAACTCATAGAGCGTGATGTGTTGCTGAGACTGAAGCATGCATGCAGACCCACAGCTAAACACACACACACACACACACACACACACACACACACACACACACACACACACACACACACACACACACACACACACACACACACACACACACACACACACACACACACACACACACACACACACACACATATTGGTAACACCCACAAATCAATGTAGTCATAGCATACAGACTAGGTAATTGTCTAGATGCCTCTTCTCCACAGGTATCAACTTAACGTGTCAGCCAATCAAGAGAGACTCTGCATGGTCCTCACTTTTACTCTGCTCTAATTGGCTGGGGATCAAGTGTTATGTTGACTTGTTTCCAAAGCTCCCTTGTATCCTGTCTCTGAACTGCATGTTGTTTCCTATTAGATGGTAAATCATTGGCACAGAGGGCCTTCTGAAGCTCCATCTGATCACTGCAAAACTGTCGAGCTCACTTCACTTCACAGCTCCTCTCCCTTCACAGCTCCTCTGACTTCACAGCTCCTCTGACTTCACAGCTCCTCTCCCTTCATAGCTCCTCTCCCTTCATAGCTCCTCTCCCTTCACAGCTCCTCTCCCTTCATAGCTCCTCTCCCTTCACAGCTCATCTCCCTTCACAGCTCCTCTCCCTTCACAGCTCATCTCCCTTCACAGCTCCTCTCCCTTCACAGCTCCTCTCCCTTCATAGCTCCTCTCCATTCACTGACTTCACAGCTCCTCTGACTTCATAGCTCCTCTCCCTTCACAGCTCATCTCCCTTCACAGCTCATCTCCCTTCACAGCTCCTCTCCCTTCACAGCTCCTCTCCCTTCATAGCTCCTCTCCCTTCATAGCTCCTCTCCCTTCATAGCTCCTCTCCATTCACAGCTCCTCTCCCTTCACAGCTAATCTCACTTCACCTCACAGCTCCCTTTCTTTAATAAGATAAATCAAAGACTGTGTAGAGTTGTTGAGAGAGCTCAGCCCCCCTGGTGCAGAATCCCCACTCCTCTTTGCTGTGATGACTCAGCAGAATTCTCAATGGCTGTGTCCCAAAAGGCACCCTATTCCCCTGTAGCGCCCCTGTCAAAATTAGCGCACAGTAGACGGAATAGAATGCCATTTGGGATGCAGACATAGTGCCACTGACCTGAGGCAGAAGAATTACTGTGATTCCACAAGAAGCAGAGAAGACCCACCATGCTATGCAGACAGTTCAATAATCATCCCTTTCTCAATGACAGTAACACCAACAAATGGATATCTTCACTGTAAAACTCCAGCCACAGAGTTCTGTAGATCAATGTGGCTGCGCCTGTTGTCAGTATGACTGTATCACTGTGACTAGACTGCTTGATTAGTGTGTGTGTGTGTGTGTGTGTGTGTGTGTGTGTGTGTGTGTGTGTGTGTGTGTGTGTGTGTGTGTGTGTGTGTGTGTGTGTGTGTGTGTGTGTGTGTGTGTGTGTGTGTGTGTGTGTGTGTGTGTGTGTGTGTGTGTGTGTGTGTGTGTGTGTGTGTGTGTTCAGAGTGAGTCAAAGTATGGTTCAGTATGCTCCCTATGTAACTGAGTTACTGTGATGGGTTTAATACAATAAAGGTGTCAGCATGCCGAACTGAACGAGCGTGCTCGCATACTCCCTTATAAGACACTTCACTTGAGAAATTAGGAAAAAGCTGAAATAGTACTGGCTGTCAATTTTGAGACGCCGTAGCCACTTCCTCAAAATAGTCAGAATGAATCTAAGATAACTCAAGAAATCTGTCAATAGTTTTGACCTTTTTGCAGAAGAGATCTAAGTCGTGGAATTTTACATTTTGCAATAAAACAATTCTGCATGAAAACGAGTTGTCTCTCATTGAATAACAACAAGACTTTATTGAAGAATCCCTACTGTTGACGAATCACCGACAAAGAGGCATAGACTTCGGCTCCGAAAAATGTGTGCCCTAACAGCCCAAAAAAAACCTTACCGAAGTCCAAAAAAACAAAAAAGGCCACAAAATGTCATCATAATATATGCACAAACTCTACAGAAATGTTTCGGCTGGGAAGCATGTGGACACCTTAACTCTTACAGCTACCCCCCCCCCCCTTCTTTCAATTTCCGCCTGAAGACATAACCAAATATAACTGCCTCTAGCTCAGCCCCAGAAGCAAGGATATACATATTCTTAGTACCATTTGAAAGAAAACACTCTGAAGTTTGTGTAAATGTGAATTGAATGTAGGAGAATATAACACAATAGATCTGGTTTAGATAATACAATGAAAAAACCATACGTTTTTTCTTTTTGTTGTATCATCATCTTTAAAATGAACAAGATAAAACAAACATTCAGATATGAATATGGGGACAATTTCAGTGAAAAACATAAGAGGGCAACAGTACTTGTGCAAAGTTTCAGAATGATAACTTCCAAAATGAGTGTGCTACATGACATTTATCATGAAGTCACCCAGGTGTCCCACACAAGTAGCCCAAATGTACCCAAGTGGCCAAATTGGTGAAACAAATAACTATATACAAAATACCAAAATGGTATTCTAACACCCCCCCCAAAAAATGGATGTAAAAAAATGGGGGGGAAATGAGAAAAAAAATATTGAAAAAAAATATGAAGAAAAAAAATATATACATTTACAAAATAACATGGGTAACTATTTACACACTTTCAATATTTGGAAGACCCTCAGTCCTCTATCAAATCAAATCAATTTATATAGCCCTTCGTACATCAGCTAATATCTCAAAGTGCTGTACAGAAACCCAGCCTAAAACCCCAAACATCAAGCAATGCAGGTGTAGAAGCACGGTGGCTAGGAAAAACTCCCTAGAAAGGCCAAAACCTAGGAAGAAACCTAGAGAGGAACCAGGCTATGAGGGGTGGCCAGTCCTCTTCTGGCTGTGCCGGGTGGAGATTATAACAGAACAGATTTCCAAACGTTCATAGATGACCAGCAGGGTCAGACACTAATAATCACAGTGGTTGTAGAGGGTGCAACAGGACAGCACCTCAAGAGTAAATATGAACAGTTTACCTCTAGATGGCCCGGGAGGTGTGGAGCCAGAGACAGCAGGGGTCCAGCTGGATGAACCAGCTTCAGAGTGGGATGAACACGTTGGCACTGGGGGCTCCCATTCGGGGTCAGTGTCACTGTGAAAGAAAATGTTCAGTTATAATAGTTTCACATATGAGCCCTGTATCAACAGGTATAATAAACAGATATATAAAGTACAGGGAACATAAAGTGCTGATCCATTTCACTTTGGCCATTGTTTTGGGCCTGCCTCAAATAGGCTATTTCATGTGGGGGTGGGGTGGAGCGGCAGACACACGCATCTCGACCATGCTCCCTCTAATCCATAATATGTAGACTGATGTAGACACTTTACACATTTCATTACATTTTTATATATTGCAAATAAAATGTAAAAACAATCACAAATGATATTTTATATTATTAATTTCAAACAACGGCATTAGCATGAGAAGAATTTACCAGTCCAAAACAATGTCCTCTCCGTTCAAAAAATATGCTTCCATTTGAGTCATGGTCGCTAACTGAGTCGTCTTCCAAAAGCATATGTTTCACTTTCACGATCAATTTCCTCTATAATTTTGTCTACATTCGTATATCTAGTCTTAGATTTAGCTTTCCCTGACTTATTCGCCATGATGTTCGATATATAAACAGCTGAAGATGCTCGTTACCGGAATAGTGCTGTGCATAACGAGCTTGGCTCCTTCCAGTATGAATCTTCAATGGCAAATGACCGTCTTTACGCCGGAGTTTACTACATGGGTTGGACTTCCAACACAGAAACATTACATATTGCCGTTTACCTCTGCTCATTGGCTATCTACCCAGCTAGATTTCAAGACGATCAGTGGTCATTGGGTTAAAATACAGTCAATCAACGAAACAGCGGTCATATAATTGGTGCACAATGAGGTCGTTACTTGTTGTCTTCCAAACGGTTTCTTTGGGTCAATACGTCCCGCGAAATGACCCATCATGTTTGGTTGTGTTACAAAAAACAGTTGATTGCAAGGAAACCAAACATGACTGGATAAAGTCAGGTTTAGTCTGTGTATTTACGTTGAATGTTTCGTCGAAAATTGAATGACACAAAATTCAACGAGATAAGCGTTCACAAAATGTTTCGTGTTGGGCTATAAAAATGGATTTAACCGAACAAAAGACCATTCATTGTGCAACAATGAGCCTTGTGATTGCAAACAGAGCAAGATCTTCAAAGGTAAACAATTATTTCATTGCAATCTGTGATTTTGTTACGCATGTGCTGGTTGAAATAGTATTTTGGTATGGGGCTCTGTGCTCAGATAATCACATCGTATTCTTTCGCAGTAAATCCTTTTTTAAAAGTGACAACGCAGTTAGATTAGCAAGATTCTAGGCTTTTGAAGCATGTGAGACACTTGTATTTTCAGGAATGTTTAATATGACTATTTATGTGGCGATCACCGTATGTTGTCGAATGTAAACCCGCTACCGGTATCCGTAGCGCAAAGAAGTTAACAGTCTCTACAGCACACTGGGATCCCTGCTGGGACAGGCCTTGAGAAAACAGGCAGGGAGAGGGAGGAGAGAAACAGAGGAGAGAGAGAGCGTTGGTGGGGATGGAAGAGGATTTTTTATTTTTTTATTTTACCTTTATTTAACTAGGCAAGTCAGTTAAGAACAAATTCTTATTTTCAATGACAGCCTAGGAAGAGTGGGTTAACTGCCTTGTTCAGGGGCAAAATGACAGATTTTTACCTTGTCAGCACGGGGATTTGATCTTGCAACCTTTCGTTTACTAGGCCAATGCTCCAACCACTAGGCTACCTGCCACCACAAGGAAGAGAGGGAATAGAAATATGGAGGGGAGAGACAGACGCAGTAGAATAGAGTAGAGAGAGAGCGAGAAAGAGAGATGGAGTAGAGAGAGAGAGACATAGTAGAGAAAGCGAGAGAGACGGAGTAGAGAGAGAGAGAGACGGCATAGAAAGAGGCAGATGGCATAGAGAGAGAGAGACGGAGTAGAGAGAGAGACGGAGTAGAGAGAGAGAGAGAGCGAGTGAGAGAGAGAGAGAGAGCAAGAGAGTGAGAGTGAGAGAGAGTGTGTGAGAGAGCGAGAGAGAAAGAGATTATCCAGTTTAAAGGTAAGAGGTTACAGAGGGCTTGAGGTGGTATGGCATCCTACAGATGGCGACTTAAGAAACTGAGAAGAGTTTATTTTAATAAAGCCTGAACCATCAACTAGCAGACAGACAGGACGTAGACAGCCCTATATAACAAGGAATCCCAAACACTGATGACCTAGAATGTAAGGAATGGAGAGTGATCACAACCCAGACAAACGAAAGCACAACTGAAACATGACTCATGATGCATGTCTGTCTATGTACATTCCCTAAGACAGCTAATAATAAAACATGGATTAATGGCCCCATTAAAACTGCTATGCTGTCATCTCTCAGTGTGTCATCTCTGTTGGTAGGCGAGGGAGCACATTGATTGCACAAAGCCAATCTCTATCTCTCTCTCTCATCTCATGTCTCTCTCCCCCCTCCCCCTCTCTCTCTGAGAGGGGTGATGTGACAGGATGAGGCTATATAATCTCAGCTCCCTGGCTCTGCGGTGGGGCCTGGAGGCCCGGGGCAGACTGCTGGTCTACTGTCTGTCTGTCTGGCGCTCCTCCTGCCCTGCCTGGCTCCTCTCCCCTGGGTGACTGAACACTGATAACGCCTGGAACAT
The DNA here is from genome assembly GCF_029448725.1 of Salvelinus fontinalis. NCBI lineage: Eukaryota > Metazoa > Chordata > Actinopteri > Salmoniformes > Salmonidae > Salvelinus > Salvelinus fontinalis. Next base: position 371,787 of record NC_074684.1, read on the forward strand.
GCTTACATCATCACTTGTGGTTAGCGGTTCATTCTGCAGAGAGCAGGGCTGGAGTGGGGAGAAAGGACAAGGCACAGAGGAGAGGAGAGGAGAGGAGAGGGTTATTGTGTCTTTCTGTGTCCCTCTCACTCACACATACTGAGCACATACTGTACCTGTATTCTAAGGTCATTCGAGGGTTAAACAATCTGTTCAGAACAAATACCCATCTGTTATATACTGTATCTCTTTTGCTGTACATTCTGTTGTAATTGTACAAGTCAAAGCAATACCTTGGAGTTCTGTACAATTAGATCAGAATACCTTGGCATTCTTAAAAGGCAGAATGCATTCTTAAAACAGGTAGCAAGACATTAGAAGATATTCTGCATTTCAAGCAAAGCAGCAAATTCCTGATTGGAGGGAAAGACAACATAAACAGCTGGATTACACAGGGCTTGGTGGCGGTTATAGGAATCTGACTGGAAAACGAATTTAAGCAGACTCAAGTTGTGTCCGAAATGGCACCTTATTCTGTATTTAGTGCACTACTTTTGATGGTGCCATTTGGGATGCAGAAAACTAACAGCCAACTAACAGCCAACAGTTGAGAAAACACACAGAGCTCAGAAGCCCTCTCTCACATTCTCTGACCTCTGACCTATATGATCTCATGACCTCTGGGCACACTGTCAGACTGCTCCAATCCACCAATCACAGATCACGTTGCATGGTCTGTAATCTCAGGAAACAAGCAGAGAGGGAGACCACATGATCCTGAAATAGACCCTCTATCTAATGACCAACTGTCGTGCGTGAGGTAAAACGAGGAGATGACGAAACAAAAGGATCACTTCGAAAAATAACAAGTGCTAATGTAGCAATTCATGTTGAAATCAAATAGTTCCTGGGTGATTCTTGAGAGACCAAACTGCTGAAGAGAACTTTGAAAACCAGACAGGCTCCACCCACACTTCCCTGATAACTAGCAACGAGCTACAAAATGTAGAAACCTGTGTCTAAATGAAGGAAAATAACATATATTCTTATACAAATTATTTCATCATAATTCCTAGTTTGCGAGAAACAGCACCCTGCATGCCCTATGTTAGACATAAAGAAATAGGATATTAACATAGATTTTAAACATTGACACCAGCTACACTTTATTTGGATTGGATAGCCCCCTATAGATGATCTATGATGACCCCACCCATCACCCCGACCACCACCACTAAAACCCTCTATAATATAACCCACCACTCTATCCAACCCTCACCCCTCCAACCATCTATAGTATAACCCACACCCATATTATAGAGGGTTGGAGTGGTGGGGGTTGGATAAAGTAGTGGGATGTATATTATAGATGGTTGGAGTGGTGGGGGTTGGATAGAGTGGTAGATTGTATTATAGATGATTGGAGGGGTGGGGATTGGATGGAGTGGTGAGTTAGATTATAGATGGTTGTAGTGGTGGGGATTGGATGGAGTGGTCTCACTATACGATGAGGAGAGAAATAAGATGTGTCTCTGTGCCAAATAACACCCTATTCCCTATATAGTGCACTACTTTTCACAAGGGCCTATAGAGCACTATATAGGGAACAAGCTTTCGTTCTCGTTTCTAACACACACAAATTAGGAGGGCACAGTGCGTTATTCCTTATTCCTTGACCGTATGGGAGTCTGGTTGATCTAGGATCTGGGTGCTGCTCGAAGTGTCTGAATAGAAGTCGCAAGCTACAAAACTGTCACGTTCTGACCCTAGTTATTGTGTTAATCCTTTGTTTTTTGGTCAGGACATGAGCTGGGTGGGCATTCTATGTGTTGTGTTTCTATGTTGGGTTTAATGTGTTGCCTGATATGGTTCTCAATTAGAGGCAGGTGTTTGACGTTTCCTCTGATTGAGAACCATATTAAGGTAGGCTGTTCTCACTGTTTGTTTGTGGGTGATTGTCTTCCGTGTCTGTATGTAAGTTCGTACCACACGGGACTGTAGCGTTGGTTTGTAGTCTGTACCTGTTCGTGCGTTCTTCGTGTATTTGTAAGTTCTCATGTTTTAGGTCAGTCTACGTCGTTTATTTGTTTTGTAGTTTGTTAAAGAGTTTTCGTGTTTCGTCATTCTGTTAATAAATATTCATTATGTCTTCACAACCAGCTGCATTTTGGTCTGATCCCTACTCCTCCTCTTCAGACGAAGAGGAGGAGAGAAACCGTTACAAAAAACATATAAATATACACCTGGCATGACAAGGATGTTTTTAAAACTCCCCCAAAAACAATGTAACCACATGAATCAGCTGAATGAAAGGTATAGCAGAGCCCAAGACATCCGTCACACACTAACCCCCTGACTGAGCCAGGGTAATACAAACACATTTATAAGATGGAAACAATCTGGAAAGAGAGAGAGTGCACACGGATCTATAAGGAGGATAAGGTTGCGTTTCAATTGGCACCGTTCCCTTTATAGCACAGGTGTCAAACTCATTCCACGGGGGGCCGAGTGTCTGCGGGTTTTCGCTCCTCCCTTATACTTGATTGATGAATTAACATCACTAATTAGTTAGGAACTCCCCACACCTGGTTGTCTAGGGCTTTATTGAAAGGAAAAACCAAAAACCTGCAGACACTAGGCCCTCCGTGGAATGAGTTTGACACCCCTGCTTTATAGTATGGCTCTGGTCAAAAGTAGTGCACTAACTAGGAAATAGGGTGGCATTTGGAATGTAATCTAGGAGCTTTGGTTGTGTCTGAGTCAGTTGAAGATTAGAGAGGCAGTAGAGATGCAGCAGAGAGGAAGTAGAGATACAGCAGAGAGGAAGTAGAGATACAGCAGAGAGGAGGTAGAGATACAGCAGAGAGGAAGTAGAGATACAGCAGAGACCAGAGAGATGAAGTAGAGATGCAGCAGAGTGGAAGTAGAGATACAGCAGAGAGGCAGTAGAGATGCAGCAGAGAGGAAGTAGAGATGCAGCAGAGAGGCAGTAGAGATACAGCAGAGAGGCAGTAGAGATACAGCAGAGAGGCAGTAGAGATACAGCAGAGAGGCAGTAGAGATGCAGTAGATATACAGCAGAGAGGAAGTAGATATGCAGCAGAGAGGAAGTAGAGATGCAGCAGAGAGGAAGTAGAGATACAGCAGAGAGGAAGTAGAGATAGAGCAGAGAGGAAGTAGAGAGGAAGTAGAGATACAGCAGAGAGGAATTAGAGATACAGCAGAGAGGAAGAAGAGATACAGCAGAGAGGCAGTAGAGATACAGCAGAGAGGAAGTAGAGATACAGCAGAGAGGCAGTAGAGATGCAGCAGAGAGGAAGTAGAGATACAGCAGAGAGGAAGTAGAGATGCAGCAGAGAGGCAGTAGAGATACAGCAGAGAGGCAGTAGAGATACAGCAGAGAGGCAGTAGAGATACAGCAGAGAGGAAGTAGAGATACAGCAGAGAGGCAGTAGAGATGCAGCAGAGAGGAAGTAGAGATACAGCAGAGAGGAAGTAGAGATGCAGCAGAGAGGCAGTAGAGATACAGCAGAGAGGCAGTAGAGATACAGCAGAGAGGCAGCATCAGAAATAGTCTCCTGCCCTTTGTTGGTCTGGCGAGGGTTAGGAGTAGGTCCGCAGGTGGCACAGAGATCAAAGCGCTGGTAAATTCATTATCTGGCCACTTTGATTCCAAACAAGAGCCTCTTACTGTAAAGTAGATCCAATCTGTCAGCATGAATCTGACAACTGAATGAGCGGAAGGGTATGAGGATGGAGGGAGAGATAGTGGTAGCTAATGGTTTTGAGATGGCAATGTCCTTATATGTTGTTTCTTCATTTTAGGCTAAATCTCATCCCAGAAAGATTTTTATTGAGACGTTTCTCCAACAACAACACAAACAGGCTTGGCTTGGAGATTGCACTCCATGGGAACACGTTTGCCTCAGCCTTTTTCTCTTGTTTAGTTGAAAGGCAAAGAACCCGTTGGCGCTCTGGTGGTTTTCTTGAGCTCGTTGCAATGTCCTCAATTTCTGTGGGCATGCGGTCACACTAATTACTGTTCACTGTAATGCTTCTAACATCCATCCTAAAGCATGTGTTTCGCCACCATGTCTTCTGCTTGCATATGGAGCTGGTAGCTACTTCTCCCTTCAGGCAGTGCTGCTGCAGTGTTTTAAAGTGGGCTCTGTCCCAATTGGCACACTGTTCCCTATATAGTGCACTACATTTGACCTGAGACCTCTGAGGCCTGATCAAAAGCAGTGCACTACATAGGGTGTACTGTGCTATTTGGGATGTAGACCGTGTCTCTCTCGCAGGAACATGAGAAGGTTAATCCTCTTTAGAATGAAATACTGTGTGGGAGTATTCTGTTTACGGGGGTGCCCCAGCGAGAACTGCAGAAATATTTTCGGGGGACACTTACAAACAGTGCTGAGTGAGTGTGAGGCGAGACCACTGTAGCAAATAACAGCTATGTCTTCCTCTCAGCTTCCCCACTGATCTACAAACACATTTTAACGAGTCTCTTTCCCCTGTAACACTGAATGAACAACAAGAAATACACTTCTATGCAATCCCTCAAAATATTCCAAATGCTAAAACACATCACTGATACTCCAGATCATCAACCCATTCCTCCGAGGCAAAAACATGAAGATGGTAGAAGATCAAATGCAGAGATTAAACATAGAACGTGGAGGAGAGAGCAGCAAGCTTCTTGTTGGACTGAAGCCAGGGATCCTCTTTGGTTCAACGAGGTCAGACCAGCTGAGATGATCAAACAGAGAGGGATGCATTCATTCCGTGAGCTTCTAAGATGATGTCAGGAAAGTATCTCATTATGCCATCAAGCCGCATGGCCTTAACTTGCCTGTGTGCTTTGATATCACCTGGGATAGTGTCATAGTGGAGAGGTATTGCTGTAAACGGATAGCCCTGGCTTATATCTGAGATGCCCCAGGAATGGCACGCCAGGCATTTATTTACTGGTAAACCAAAGCATGTTAGAGCCCTGTAATCAGACGTCTACTATGCCTACTGTTTTGTCCTCTCACAAAAAAGGCTAATTTGATGACAGTGAGAGATAGAGCTTGTGGCCGTTAAATACACAGTCACGCTTTGCGTGTTCGCACATGCACAGCTAGCTGACGTCAACGTGACGTGTGCCTGACCGCATTTTCCCACTCAGACACATGCACGCAGACAGAAGTCTGCAGGAGCAACCTGCTAAACACACAGTGCAGTTGGAGGTGGGAACGATAGTGAGGGGCTGTGGGTGGTTATATATAGGACCCAGGTTAGTTACATGTGTGCACCGTATGACAGCTGCAATTGTAAACAAACCTATGTGATATACAGTCATTCTATCAATACTTGTGGTTCTATCATGTTTTGGATAACAGTCAGCATTATGTTGGCAAGGATGATCAATTAAAACTAATAAATAACTCCATGAGCAATGTTCTCTGTATCAGTAGTGCTTCGGTTTGAATTGGTGGATATTCGATTTGAATTAGTGGATATGAATGAATAAACAGTGAATATGACAGAGAACCAAAACAATACTGTTAAAATGAACTGGGTATACGTGGCCCATGGCAGGGTATATATTTTAGATTGTTACATGCCTCCCACAGCTCTGTGCTCCCTCCCTGAACTTAGTGGGCAAAAATAGTCTTATATCAGGAGAGCTAGGGTGCGTCCTAAGAGGCACTATATTCCCTGCATAGTGCAGTACTTTCGATCAAGGCCCAAAGGACTCTGGTCAAAAGTAGTGCACTATAAAGGGAATAGCATTTGGTACGCAGACAGCATTCAACTAGTGCTACAGAGAGTGGTTAGGCCACATAGTCAGAGCTCTGGAAAACTTCAGCCAGTAGCATGTACAGTGCCTTGAAAATATTCACACCCCTTGACTATTTCCACATTTTGTTGTGTTATAGCCTAAATATGAAATAGATTAAATTGAAATGTTGTGTCACTGGCCTACACACAATACACAATAACGTCAATGTGGAATTATGTTCTTCGTAAATGTTTACAAATGAATAATTAAAAGATGAAATGTCTTGAGTCAATAAGTATTCAATCCCTTTGTTATGGCAAGCCAAAAGTTCAGGGAAAAAATGTGCTTAACATAAGTTGCATGTGTGCAATAATAGTGGTTAACATGATTTTTGAATGACTACCTCATCTCTGTACCCTACACATACAATTAACTGTAAGGTCCCTCAGTCGAGCAGTGAATTTCAAACACAGATTCAACCATAGAAACCTGGGAGGTTTTCAAATGCCTCGCAAAGAAGGGCACCTATTGGTAGCTTGGTAAAAGAAAAGAGCAGACACTGAATATCTTTGAGCATGGTGAAGTTATTAATTACACTTTAGATGGTGTATCAATACAACCAGTCACAACAAAGATACAGTTGTAGTGGGCAGTAATATTTGACGTGTATATACAGTAGGCTATATATGATATTAGAAATACCTCACATGCGACTCATAATAAGACTAAGCAATTAGTCTATTAAAATGTTTCTGACTTCATACAGATAATTAAAATACACAAGCAAGCATTAGGCAATGAGTTGACATTGACTAGCAAGAATTGGTCTGAGAATTGCCTATATCAAAGGCAGATAGTTCATTAACATTGGACAATGAATGGATTCACATACAAGGCACAAAGTTACAAAGCGTTAACAAGCACTACAGGACATTATTCCAAGCATATAGATCCTAAGGTTAACTTACAGGACAAAGCATGAACAAAGAGAAGCTTACTAAGCCAGAGGTTTAGAAGCCTAGGAAATGAGAATTGATCATACAATCTTCCACCATGGCTGGAAACAGGATAAGAGACAACAGAGGCATTTAATTCCATTTCTAACATTTGAAGGTGTAACCTTTCAACCTAAAACCAACCACCATTGACCAATACAACGATACCAAGTTTACAGTAACCTAAACTCTCCCAGGCCCAATTTCCACAGGGTGTCACAGCATTTAAAGGCTTGTGTGGAGGATGACACCAATGTAATTAAGACAGAATTCCTGAGAGGACCATAGAATATCTTTGAGAATAATTTAGAGTTCACCCTGTCCAGATACAAGTAACCACAGAGATAATACAACCGTATAGAGAGCATCAGCGTTATCCTCAGATTATTATCCATGTACGGTTTCTATCATTATTCTATCATTCATTCAATAGTCAGTCCTCTGGATACTGTAACACAGATACATTTTGGCGCCTCAGAGGGGGAAGGGCTGACTAGTCCTTGGGCATTGTCCTTTGTTCCTGGACCATTTGCCATGCAACGCCAGGTGACAGAAAGAAACCTCTCAGGGATTTCAACATCAGGCCAATCGTGACATTAAAACAGTTACAGAGTTTAATGGCTGTGATAGTAAAAAACTGAGGATGGGTCAACAACATTGCAGTTACTCCACAATACTAACCTAATTGACAGAGTGAAAAGACGGAAGTCTGAAGAGCATTTAAAAAAAATCCCAAACACGCATGCTGTTTGCAACCAGGCACTAAAGTAATACTGCAAAAAATGTGGCAAAGCTATTAACTTTTTGTCCTGAATACAAAGAGTTATGTTTGGGGCAAATCCAATACAACACATTACTGAGTACCACTCTCTATATTTTCAAGCATAGTGGTGGCTGCATCAGGTTATGAGTAAGATCGTAATTGTTAAGGACTGGGTAGTTTTTCAGGATCAAAAAGAACCTGAATGAAGCTAAGCAAAGGCAAACATGTTTTATTTAACCAGGCAAGTCAGTTAAGAAAAATTCCTATTTACAAGGACCGCCTACCCCGGCTAAACCCGGACAACTTGGCGGCACCCTTTGGGACTCCCAATCACGGCCGGTTGTGATACAGCCTGGAATCGTACCAGGGCCTGGAGTGACACCTCTAGCACTGAGATGCAGTGCCTTAGACCGCTGCGCCACCCGGGAGCCTGTGTGGCTCAGTCTGCTTTCAGCAGTACAATAACCTAAAGCACAAGGCCAAATCTACACTGGAGTTGCTTGCCAAGATGACAGTGAATGTTCCTGAGAGGCAGAGTTACAGTTTTGACTTAAATCTACTTGAAAATCTATGGCAAGACCTGGAAATGGTTGTCTAGCAATGATCAACAACCAATTTGACAGGGCTTGAAGAATTTTGTAAAGAACAATGGGCAAATGTTGCAGAATCCAGCTGTGGAAAGCTCTTAGGGACTTACTCAGAACGCTGTAATCCCTGCTTCTACAAAGTATTGACTCAGCAGTGTGAATACTTATATAAATAAGATATTTCTGTATTTCATTCCAAAAAGCATGTTTTCTCTTTGCCATTATGGAGTATTGTGTGTAGATGGGTGAAAAAACAATAATTGAATCAATTTTGAATTCAGTCTGTAACACAACAGCCTGAATGGTGGGTGGGGGGCAGTCAGCTTCTTTCCCCCAGATTGGATGGGGGGTGCCAGACAGCTCCTTTCCCCAAGATTGGACTTTAAACCAGCCAATTACTCGTTTCACACATAAGGACCATTGTGCAGGTCACACATTCATTTGGGAAATGAGCAGGGAAAGTGAAAGCCAGAGAGGGGGGGGGGGTAGAGAAAGATGGGGGCCCCCAGTCTCCTCAACAGCTCCAAAATTAGCAGAGAGCAATAACCCTGAAATCTGTAGATACGGGGCTCCACCACCGCCCCCCTTTTATACATACGAAAAATCATCAAATTGGTTCTCCTTTGGCTTTGAAGGCTTTTTGATTGGCTGGTCTTTGGTCTGACAGATGGTGGCTGGATTCTGACAGCTGTTGAATTCTCCTCTCATCCTCAATGTGTCTTGAATTTCTTCCTCTCCCCTCCTGTTTTTCTGTTTTAATGACTTAGTATCGTGTGTCAGTGTGTGTGTGTGTGTGTGTGTGTGTGTGTGTGTGTGTGTGTGTGTGTGTGTGTGTGTGTGTGTGTGTGTGTGTGTGTGTGTGTGTGTGTGTGTGTGTGTGTGTGTGTGTGTGTGTGTGTGTGTGTGTCTCTCTAGTACATATAATTAGTGTTTAAGCCATTGCATGCTGTCACACTTTGCCAACACAAGGATCCCTTTACCAGCTTTTCCCACCATTGCTATAACGATGGAAAGCAACAGAACAGAACAGTAAATATCTGCAAGCTTGTCTCATAGGACCGTTTCTGCAAATTAATATGACATTCATATATGGAGAGTTAATTTGTAATGTTGCTATGCAATTAGAAAATGTATACATAATGTTCAACTTTATATCTTTTGCAAAAACAATCAAATAGATATGAGGAAGAAAAACTTTTTTTTTTAATCCTAAATTTGGAAAACAAAAGCATAGATGAGCCAAACTAATTTTAGGAACAGGAAGCTTTAAGTCCGCAGCTCTCAAAAGACTAAGAAACTATTGAAAGCACTAGGAAAATGTGCAATTTAAAAGCAGGCTCCATCCATGACCAATCAATCTGATCAATGCACTGCATCAATACAGCTCTCAGAGGTGGAACAAATAGATTGACCAATTACACTTTGAGATAAACAACTGAAGAAAAACTAAACAAATAACTTGAGAATGTTAATGTCTGAAATTGCCACCTACACTGCATGGCCAGAAGTATGCGGACACCTGCTTGTTGAACATTTCATTCCAAAATCATGGGCATTAATATGGAGTTGGTCCCCCCTTTGCTGCAATAACAGCCTCCACTCTTCTGGGAAGGCGTTCCACTAGATGTTGGAACATTGCTGCAGGGACTTGCCTTCATTCAACCACAAGAGCATCAGTGAGGTCGGGCACTGATGTTGGGCGTTTAGGGCTGGCTCACAGTCGGCATTCCAATTCATCTTAAAGGTGTTCGATGGGGTTGAAATCAGGGCTCTGCGCTGGAAGTCAATCTCAACAAACCATTTATTTTTGGACCTCGCTTTATGCACAGGGGTATTGTCAGGCTGAAACAGGAAAGGGCCTTCCCGAAACTGTTGCCACAAAATCGGAGGCACAGAATTGTTTAGAATGTCATTGTATGCTGCAGCATTAAGATTTCCCTTCACTGGAACAAAGGGGCCTGAAAAACATCCCCAGACCATTATTCCTCATCCACCAAACTTTACTGTTGGCACTATGCATTCGGGCAGGTAGCGTTTTCCTGGAATCTGCCAAACCCAGATTCGTCTGTCGGACTGCCAGATGGTGAAGCGTGATTCACCACTCCAGAGAACGCGTTTTCACTGCTCCAGAGTCCAATGGTGACAAGCTTTACACCACTCCAGCCGACGCTTGGCATTGCACATGGTGATCTTAGGCTTGCTGCTTGGAAAATGGAAACCCATTTGGAAACCCATTTCATAAAGCTCCCGACCAACAGTTATTGTGCTGACGTTGCTTCCAGAGGCAGATCGGAACTCGGTAGTGAGTGTTGCAACCGAGGATAGACGATTTGTACACGCTTCGCTTCAGCACTCACCGGTCCCATTCTGCGAGCTTGTGTGGCCTACTACCTCACGGCTGAGCCGTTGTTGCTCCTAGATGTTTCCACTTCAGAATAACAGCACTTACAGTTGACTGGGGTAGTTCTATCAGGGCAGAAAGTTGACAAACTGACTTGATGGAAAAGTGGCATCCTATGACGGTGCCACGTTGTAAGTCACCAAGCTCTTCAGTAAGGCCATTCTCCTGCCATTGTTTGTTTATGGAGTTTGCATGGCTGTGTGCTCGATTTTATACACCTGTCAGAAACTGGTGTGGCTGAAATAGCCGAATCTATTAATTTGAAGGGATGTCCTCATGCTTTTGTATATATAGTATATTATTTTGTTTACCCTTGGATGATGAGGTATACACAGCAATAGATGTCAAAAATCTATTGAGCTTCAAAAGGACTGGAGAGAGAGCGGTGTTCTTTGTAAGTATTGACATAATTGAAAAGCAAATGCCTGTCTTGTGTTCAACAAACTGCGATTGTTTATTGAAACCATTCTATACTAGACAACCATCATCACTTTCTTCCCTGCAGTGAATTTCAAGCATTCTCAGAAACACATTTGTTCACCTGAAAGCAGTGTTCACACTCGACGGGGCACATCAAAACAAAAATTAAACTTCTGATTTGGGATGCGGGTGAAAACAGGGAGGAAGCCCTTTCCTGTTTTTAAATTGCTCCTTTGTGGTGAGCCTGGAGGGCCTGAGATCACATGTTCTTCCCTCCTAAGAACGGTGTCATAATGTATTTTTTTCAGAAACATCCTTTCTGAATTTAAAAGTTGTCATCTGGTTATCTGTAATAATAATATTTTAGCTGGTAACGTAACCGAGTACAGTCACAGTTTTTTTGTAATCAGATTACATGTAATCAGTTACTCCCCAACCTTGATTTTTTTATAATTACAAACCATACACTATCTTCCGCAAAGTAAATAGTATGGTTAGATTATTTACAGGTAAACAAAAAACATGCATAAAGATTCCCCTTTTGGGATCACAGTACAAAACGAGAGTGCCAATAAACAACACATGTTGTACATGTCTAGATGCAATGAAAGACCTTGGTGGATAAGCCAAGCATCTTGCTCTGATCTGTCTGTCTTATCTGCACTCACAATCAGCAGGAAGTGACAGAAAGACTGGCGGATCCTTTTTTCTGCCTAGGAGAGAGGGGTTAGTGGTGGTGGTGAAGGTGTCTGGTCTGGTGGGGGGGGGTGGGGTGTTGAGGGCAGGGGAGCGTGACACAAGGAGACGAGGAGCCTGGTGAGCTGTAATGTAGCAGTGCAGGTGAGGTCTGACTCAACAGGAAGAGTCCTCAGGAAACCAGTGTGACCCTTCTGGAGCTGCTCAGGCTATCATAACAATAGTGCCATCGCCAACACTACAAATGGATATGGCAAACAGCAGCCCTGTGGCCATTTTGGATCAGATTGGATCAAATCAACTAAAGCATGATTTGATCGGGCAAGTCTGTTACAATTACAGTGAGATACGGTATTAAGAGTTTGAAAATAAACACGGCGCAAAGCACATTTGAGGTTCACAATTGCATGACGATTCAACTTCACATAATCAACATCGAGATTGTTACTTTTAGTGGTAAATTGTTATCATTGTGTGCCAGGCATACACTAGCTAGGTGTATGATAATCCATTCATACATAACATTTCACATATCAGCACAAGGAGAAATTCTTCCCTCCGACTCTCTGGTGTCTTTGTTGGTCCGGGATCCTACAACCTGCAAAGGAAAAAAAAAAAGTTTAGTGACTATTACAAACATGTACAGGCCAAAATTATATATTTTATCTATTGAAATATGGTTTCCATGAACTATGAGGAGTACCACAGATGGAAACGGGTGATATACGTAGAAAAACACACATCTTACCTAATGAGAAGCCGAGGTGCAGCCTTGTACCTCTTTGTAACAGAATAGCAGTGGCCGTCTGTGTGCACGTCATTGGAGAGGGCTACATCCCAAATGGCTCACTATTCCCTTTAAAGTGCACTACTCTTGACCAGAGCCGTATAGGCCCCGGTCAAAGGTAATGCATTATAAAGGGAATATAGTGGCATTTGGGACGTAGCCCAGGCGTGTCAGAATCAGAATCACCAATATTCGGCAACTACATTTGCACATACTCAGAATATTACTTGGTAATATGGTACTAGCCAACATTTAGAGACAGAATACAAACAGCAGAGTTTAAACAAAGTTAACTTACATTATCTACAACTAGGTAGAGAGAGCATAGCGCTGTAAGAGAATGAGCAGATATACAGTTGATATACAGTGGGTATACGGTTGATATACAGTTGATATACAGTGGGTACACAGTTGATATACAGTGGGAACACAGTTGATATACAGTGGGTACACAGTTGATGTACAGTGGGTATACGGTTGATATACACTGGGTATACAGTTGATATACAGTGGGTATACAGTTGATATACAGTGGGTATACAGTTGATGTACAGTGGGTATACAGTTGATATACAGTGGGTATACAGTTGATATACAGCGGGTACACAGTTGATATACAGTGGGTATACAGTTGATATACAGCGGGTACACAGTTGATATACAGTGGGTATACAGTTGATATACAGTGGGTGTACAGTTGATATACAGCGGGTACACAGTTGATATACAGCGGGTACACAGTTGGTATACAGTGGATATACAGTTGATGTACAGTGGGTATACAGTTGATATACAGTGGGTATACAGTTGATATACACTGGGTATACAGTTGATATACAGTGGGTACACAGTTGATATACCGTGGGTATACAGTGGGTATACGGTGGGTATACAGTAGGTACACAGTTGATAGTCTGGCCCAGGAGTGTGAAGGTGAACGGAAAGGCTCTGGAGCAACGAACCGCCCTTGGTGTCTCTGCCTGGCCGGTTCCCCTCTCTCCACTGGGATTCTCTGCCTCTAACCCTGTTACAGGGGCTGAGTCACTGGCTTGCTGGTGCTCTTTCATGCCGTCCCTGGGAGGGGTGCGTCACTTGAGTGGGTTGAGTTACTGACGTGATCTTCCTGTCTGGGTTGGAGCCCCCCCTTGGTTTGTGTTGTGGTGGAGATCTTTGTTGGCTATACTCAGCCTTGTCTCAGGATTATAAGTTGGTGGTTGAAGATATCCCTCCAGTGGTGCGGGGGCTGTGCTTTGGCAAAGTGGGTGGGATTATATCCTTCTCATTTGGCCCTGTCCGGGGGTATCTTCGGATGGGGTCACAGTGTCTCCTGACCGCTCCTGTCTCAGCCTCCAGTATTTATGCTGCAGTAGTTTGTGTCGGGGGGCTAGGGTCAGTTGGTTATACCTGGAGTACTTCTCCTGTCTTATCCAGTGTCCTGTGTGAATTTAAGTATGCTTTCTCTAATTCTCTCGTTCTCTCTTTCTTTCTCTCTCTCTCTGAGAACCTGAGCCCTAGGACCATACGTCAGGACTACCGGGCATGACGACTCCCTGCTGCCCCCAGTCCGCCTGGCCTTGCTGCTATTCCAGTTTCAACGGTTCTGCCTGCGGTTACGGAACCCCTACCTGTCCCAGACCTGCTGTTTTCAACTCTTAATGATCGGCTATGAAAAGCCAACAGATTTATTCCTGATTATTATTTGACAATGCTTGTCATTTATGAACATTTTGAAAATCTTGGCTCTCTCTAATTTTCTCCTTCTCTCTTTCTTTCTCTCGGAGGACCTGAGCCCTGGGACCATACGTCGGGACTGCCGGGCGCGGTGGCTCCTTGCTGTCCCCAGTCCGCCTGGCCTTGCTGCTGTTCTGCCTGCGGTTATGGAACCGCCACCTGTCCCAGACCTGTTGTTTTTCAACTCTTAATGATCGGCTATGAAAAGCCAACTGAATATTATTCATGATTATTATTTGACCATGCTTGTCACTTATGAACATTTTTGAACATCTTGGCATAGTTCTGTTATAATCTCCACCCGGCACAGCCAGAAGAGGACTGGCCACCCCTCATAGCCTGGTTCCTCTCTAGGTTTCTTCCTAGGTTTTGGCCTTTCTAGGGAGTTTTTCCTAGCCACCGTGCTTCTACACCTGCATTCTAGCTGTTTGGGGTTTTAGGCTGGGTCTCTGTACAGCACTTCGAGATATTAGCTGATGTACGAAGGGCTATATAAAATAAACTTGATTGATTGATTGATTGATATACAGTGGGTATACAGTTGATATACAGTGGGTATACAGTTGATATACAGTGGGTATACAGTTGATATACAGTGGGTGTCTAATTACACAGTATCAGTATGAATATATCTAAATCTACAGAGAGATGAACAGAGTGCAATGCAGTATAGTGCAGCTTATTTTGTGTACAGTTCAGAGATGGCTTGATGCAGTGTGCAGCATAGATTGCATAGTCCTTCAGTCTCTAAGTACCAGATGGCCAATTGGTGAGGGCCACAGCCTAGGGAAAGAAACTGTTCAGGTGACGGTAGGTTTTGGTCATGATTGACGGGGTGGGAGGGGTCGGCAATGATCTTTCCTGCACTCTTCCTTGCCCAGTGTCCTTTTAACCCCCATCTGGAATTGTTCCTAACAGATCCTCTGACATGGAGTCCGTTTTCAGGAGATGTCAGGGTGGAGTTAATATGGGCCGTGCTATCAGGGATTCTTGGGACGTCCCTACCCCATTGAAGTTGAAATGTAAAATGGTTACGATTAGGGTTAGGTATGGTTTATTGTTAGGGTAAGGGTTAAGGTTAGAGTAGCGACATCCCAAAGAACCTGTATAGCACTGGCTGAGTTGGTACGCTTCCACTCAGCAAATTTAGGAGCACAACCTAGCCTCCTTACAAGCTACTTGGGCCCTGTTCAAAGTGTAGCTTCTATCATCCATTCTTTAAGGACAATACCACTCATAAATAGCCTTTGGTATTTGTACCATTAGTCTACTTTATTTGCATGTCAACAAACAAGTTAAGATATAGAAATGTTTAAATATAGAAAGTGTCATAGTATGATGCGTTTTGCATCATATGATGCACATTTTTGGCACTATCAACAGTGGACTAATGAAACAAATACCAAAAGACTTTGAGTGGACTTCCCTTTTAAACCTCTACAGGGGCAGTTGAGCTAACGTAGGCTAATGTGATTAGCATGAGGTTGTAAGTAACAAGAACATTTCCCAGGACATAGACATATCTGATATTGGCAGAAAGCTTAAATTCTTGTTAATCTAACTGCACTGTCCAATTTACAGTAGCTATTACAGTGAAAGAATACCATGCTATTGTTTGAGGAGAGTAAACAGTTATGAACTTGAACATTTAATTAACTAATTAGGCACATTTGGTCAGTCTTGATACAAAATTTTGAACAGAAATGCAATGGTTCCTTGAATCAGTCTAAAACTTTGCACCTGGGCTGGAATTATACATTATGGCCTTTCTCTTGCATTTAAAAAAATGGTACAAAAAAACACACTTCTTTGTGTTGTATTGGGGCGGAAGGTAGCCAAGTGGTTAGAGTGTTGGACAAGTAACCGAAAGGTTGCAAGATCGAATCCCCGAGCTGACAAGGTAAAAATCTGTCATTCTGCCACTGAACAAGGCAGTTCACCCACTGTTCCTAGGTCGTCATTGAAAATAAGAATTTGTTTCAACTGACTTGCCTAATTAATTAAAGGTAGAATTAAAAAATATTGTATTTTACCAGATCTGTGTTATATTCTCCTACATTCATTTCACATTTCCACAAACTTCAAAGTGTTTCCTTTCAAATGGTATCAGAAATATGCATATCCTTGCTTCAGGCAGTTAGATCTGGTCATGTCATTTTAGGCGAAAATTGAAAGGGTCCGATCCTTAAGAGTTAATTAAAGATGGCATCCCTTCAGCTACTGATAGTGTCATACAGTCTAACACATTCACACAATAATAAATCCTGGACATTACATTCCCCAGCAAGAAAACAAAAGAACGTCAGTTAAACAGAAGGGGGAACTAACAAAGACTGACCAACAACCAAAACTAAACAGGTGGGGTTTTAGGAGGGGTTCTAAAAGACACTCATGGAGGTGTCCACTGAAAGTTGCACAGCCACAACTGAGACCTAAAAGACACCCACCATGAACGCCCACTAAATTTGCTAATTTACTAAGAACAGGCAAAGCAAAAGAAAAACCCACACCAAACTTAAAGACAGAAAGCAAAATGAAATCAGACAAAGGATTAGAGCACGCCAACTAAAGGTGTTAACCCTCCGCATCTATCCAGACAACATGAACACTGGGCCATCCACTCTTAAATAGCACCTGGGCCAGCACAGGTGAAACGCCTTCCCACTAATGAGACGGCAACCAGCACAGGTGTAACACATACTGACTAACAAGGTGAAACCAATTGGTACGACCTACGTGTTAATGAGCTATACGTGCTAGAGTCCAACCTCAAAACATAAATGGAAAAACCAAAACCTGTAACACTGGAGCAGTTAGACACCTTACAATATGACCTTATGGACGGCATCTATCTATCGTATAAGTGGAATCTGATTAATCCTCTAGACCCCTCAAACTCAACTCTGAACCGTGAAGCCAGTTCCACTGCATTTTTTTTCATTGTTCCCCTCTAATCAGGGACTGATTTAGACCTGGGACACCAGATGGGTGCAATTAATTATCAGGTAGAACAGAAAACCAATAGGCTCCGGACCTCGTAGGGTAAGAGTTGAATACCCCTGCGAGTCTAGCCTATTAAATCTCCCCACAACTCATGACATTCCATTAGGCAGCCATTTTAACACAGCTACAATGAGACTTAATGGGAGTGAAGTCTGGGCCGTCTGCCGCCAGGACAAGGTTAGACGTGATACACAATCATTGATTTACCATTTCTGCAGCTTCGTGAAGTGCAGCCGTGTCATGTCAATAAAGATAAATACCTGTCCTGAACCCTAAAGTGCTCCTCTTCTCTCCGCTCTCCTCTCGTTTCATCTGCTTGCCTTTCATTTCCTCCCATCTCTGCTCCTCCTCTCGTTTCATCTGCTCCCCTCTCGTTTCATCTCATCTCCACTCCTCTCATCTGCTCTCCTCTTGTTTCATCTCCTCTCCGCTCCTCTCGTTTCATCTGCTCTCCTCTCGTTTCATCTCATCTCCGCTCCTCTCAACTCCTCTCGTTTCATCTCATCGCCGCTCCTCTCCTCTTTGCTCATCTGCTCTCCTCTCATCTTCTCTTCGCTCATCTGATCTCCTCTCCGCTCCTCTCATTTAATCTCCCCTTTGATCTCCTTTGCTTTCATCTCCTCTCTGCTCCTCTCCTCTGTTCTCCTTTCATCTCTCCTACCCGCTCAGCTCTTCTCCTCCCCTCTCCACTCAAAACATTCACAGCTAGGGTTCCATATACAAAGTCTTCAATAATTGTAGCCTTAAAAAAAACTGAATGTGAGCCTTGTGCATGTGATGTCTATTTACCAGTAAAGATGTGTGTCCAGGCCCAATACAGTTCCTTGAATGTACGCCTTGTCATCACATATTCTTCATTCAGGCCCTTGTGTTTGAGTCTGACTTAAGTATGTCTCATCTGTCCATTAGCCTAGCTAACATTTGCCCCTGCAATTAGCACCATGTCAGTATGGCAAAAGGAAAAGCCGGAGAAATATGCAAATCTGGTTCCTTGTTAATGACACAGTATGTCTAAGTGTGCGTCCCAAATGGAACCATATTCCTGATACAGTACCCTGCTTTTGATATTTGAAAAAATATACAGTACCAGTCATAAGCTCGGACACACCTACTCGTTCAAGGGTTTTTCTTTATTTCTACTATTTTCTACACTGTAGAATAATAGGGAAGACAACAAAACTATGAAATAACCCAAAAAGTGTTAAACAAATTAAAATACATTTTATATTTCAGATTCTTCAAAGTAGCCACCCTTTGCCTTGATGACAGCTTTGCACACCTCTTGGCATTCTCTCAACCAGTTTCGTGAGGTAGTCACCTGGAATGCATTTCAATTAATTAATTTGTGGAATTTCTTTCCTTCTTAATGCTTTTGAGACAATCAGTTGTGTTGTGACAAGGTAGGGGGTATACCCTATTTGGTAAAAGACCAAGTCCATATTATGGCAAATAAGCAAAGAGAAATGACAGTCCATCATTACTTTAAGACATAAAGGTCAGTCAAGAAGGAAAATGTCAAGAACTGTGAAAGTGTCTTCAAGTGCAGTCGCAAAAACCATCAAGCGCTATGATGAAACTGGCTCTCATGAGGACTGCCACAGGAAAGGAAGACCCAGAGTTACCTCTGCTACCGAGGATAAGTTCATTAGAGTTACCAGCCTCAGAAATTGCATCCCAAATAAATGCTTCACAGAGTTCAAGTAACAGACACATCTCAACATCAACTGTTCAGAGGAGACTGCGCGAATCAGGGCTTCATGGTCAAATTGCTGCAAAGAAACCACTACTAAAGGATAGAAACAAGAAGAAGAGACTTGCTTGGCCCAAGAAATACGAGCAATGGACATTAGACCGGTGGAAATCTGTCCTTGGTTTGATGAGTACAAATGTTTTATTATTGGTTCCAACCGCTGTGTCTTTGTGAGACGCAGAGTAGGTGAATGGATGATCTCCGCATGTGTGGTTCCCACCGTGAAGCATGGAGGAGGAGGTGTGATGGTGTGGGGGTGCTTTGCTGTCAACACTGTCAGTGATTTATATTTAGAATGCAAGGCACAGTTAACCAGCATGGATACCACAGCACTCTGCAGCGATACGCCATCCCATGTGGTTTGCACCTAGTCGGACTATCATTTGTTTTTCAACAGGACAATGACCCAACACACCTCCAGGCTGTGTAAGGGCTATTTGACCAAGAAGGAGAGTGATGAAGTGCTGCATCAGATGACCTGGTCTCCACAATCACCCAACCTCAACCCAATTGAGATGGTTTAGGATGAGTTGGACCGCAGAGTGAAGGAAAAGCAGCCAACAAGGGCTCAGCATATGTGGGAACTCCTTCAAGACGGTTGGAAAAGCATTCCAGGTGAAGCTGGTTGAGAGAATGCCAAGAGTTTGCAAAGCTGTCATCAAGGCATTTTTTAAATTTAATTGTATTTAAACTTTATTTAACTAGGCAAGTCAGTTGAGAACAAATTCTTATTTACAATGACGACCTACCAAAAGGCAAAATGCCTCCTGCGGGGACGGGGGCTGTGAATCAAAATCGAAATAAATTAAATAAAAATATAGGACAAAACACACATCACGACAAGTGAGACAACACAACACTACATAAAGAGAGACCTAAGAAAATAACTTAGCATGACAGCAACACATGACAACACAGCATGGTAGCAACACAACATGACAACAACATGGTAGCAATACAACATGGCAGCAGCAAAACATGGTAGCAGCACAAACCAGGGTGCAAACATTATTGGGCATAGACAACAGCACAATGGGCAAGAAGGTAGAGACAACAATACATCCCGCAAAGCAGCCACAACTGTCAGTATGAGTGTCCATGATTGAGTCTTTGAATGAAGAGGTTGAGATAAAACTGTCCAGTTTGAGTGTTGTTGCAGCTCGTTCCAGTCGTTAGCTGCAGCGAACTGAAAAGATGAGCGACCTAGGAATTTGTGTGCTTTTGGGACCTTTAACAGAATGTGACTGGCAGAACGGGTGTTGTATGTGGAGGACGAGGGCTGCAGTAGATATCTCAGATAGGGGGAGTGAGGCCTAAGAGGGTTTTATAAATAAGAATCAACCAGCGGGTCTTGCGACAGGTATACGGCGATGACCAGTTTACAGAGGAGTATAGAGTGCAGTGATGTGTCCTATAAGGAGCATTGGTGGCAAATCTGACGGTCGAATGGTAAAGAACATCTAGCCGCTTGAGAGCACCGTTACCTGCCGATCTATAAATTACGTCTCCGTACTGTAGCAAGGCAAAGGGTGGCTACTTTGAAAAATCTGAAATATAAAATATATTTTGATTTGTTTAGCACTTTTTTGGTTACTACATGATTCCATATGTGTAATTTAACAGTTTTGATGTCTTCACTATTATTCTACAATGTAGAAAATAGTACAAATAAAGAAAAACCCTTGAATGAGAATGTGTGTCCAAACGTTTGACTGGTACTGTAAATATTAATTTATTTATTCAAACCTCATGCGCCATCCATATGACGGTAATCCATCGCAGTGACGGAGAACTTTAACCCCTGTATTTGGGACTCAGTTTAAGTGGAGTGACTACATGGAGCCTTGTCAAAAGGCAGGTGGGTAAATGCAGGTCTTAGCTTTTCATCAGTGAGCTAGGCTCTGTCACAACGGGACTAAATTGTTTTAAATGCACAGCAATTAACTGGGCTGAGGTACTTGAGGAAAGCGGATGAGAAAGTGTGGTGTCTCTATTAAGAGCCTTTTGTATTGGGGATTTGTTTGGCGTGCCCTGGTCTTTAAAACTGGCCAACTTAGTAAAAACAAGGTTTATGGTAAATCGTACATGCCGGGTACAGTGCATACATCTGAAATGGCACCCTATTCCCTATGTAGTGCACTACGTTTGACCAGAGCCCGGGAAAAACTAGTGCACCATTATAGGGAATAGGGTGGAATTTGGGATGAAGCCAGTCTCTAACTAGCCAGCCCGCCCACTCACTCACTCAGTCAGATGTGATTTGCTGGATTACCCAGTTTCTTAATTAAGAACTCAACATAACAAAGGGGGTTTATTAATGATTAAACCATTTTACACTACTTTGGTTTTGGATATTAAGGACAGAGAGCCTCAGACTGCTTCCCAAATTGTACCCTGTCACCCTGTACCCTGTACCCTATCTGAGAGTACACTACTTTTGTCCAGTGCACTTTATAAGAGATAAAGTGCAATTTGGGAATCATTCTCCCTCTCCTAGAGCACGAGGGAGTGAAGTGGAGCTCCTTTTAAAACATTTTGGGGACACACCTTTGACTGATATAGTTGCTTGAGGCTTGAATTTAACTACTAAAACATCCTGTTGTTGTGAATCCCCACCTGCATCCTAGCAGCAGGTGCCTCCATGAGTTATGGACATAATTTCAGGCTTGAGACGGAAGGCCCAGTTTGGTTTGATCACATGCAATCAGGGATTCTGTTAGCACATGTATGTATCACATAACCAACATTAAAGATGTCTGCTGTCTGGGGTGTCTCTATGTCTGTTCATCTGTCCCCTAAAGACCACCTTCGCAGGCGTGGAAAACTGTTGGCCATGGCCCCTAGCTTATGGCAGGTACTCACTTGCTACACTGTGCAGCACCATGGCTTCGCTGGAGCAGCTTTGCTTGTTGTTTTCTTGTCAAGCTGATGAATCTGTGGTAGAAGAAGAAGATTACTTTATTGTTACTATGAGAAACGGATATGTTTTTTGGGGCGCATATCTCTGGTAGACATATGCATACAGTACAGACACATAAACATGGTAGCATGTGTGGCTCAGTTGGTAGAGCTTGACACTTGCAGGGTTGTGGGTTCGATTCCCACGGGGGACAAGTACAAACAAATAAGAACATGTATGCACTCACTACTGTAAGTCACTCTGGATCCGTTTTTTTAAAAGAAGGAAGCCAATGAGAACCAAACCAAACATAAAGTGTGTCCTAAATTGCTCCCTATATAGTGCACTACTCTTGACCAGAGCCCATGGGCCACTATAAAGGGAATAGGATGCCATTTGGGACTCTGTTAACGAGGGGGTCTGAGCTGGGGCCTGGGGTAAGAACTCCCAACTGTGGGATAAACTCCCTCAGATACCGACCCACAAATCTGCTGATTTCAGAGTTTTAGAGCTACATGGCAAGAGTTACAACAACAACAAACCATACCTGATTTGAACTAAAACACATAGAGAAGATAGTGTTGGTATCACCAAGGTTTGTAAATTAAATTCCCCCATGGGCCACATAGTATGCTGAATATTTGCATATAACCATTAAAGCCAAATTAGTTCATAATTAAACCTAATTTGAACCAAACACAAGTAAGAAAGGAAAGAAAGGAAGATAGGTTTAGCAATATCAAGGGTTTGTAAGTTCGATTCCCACCATGGGCCACATATAGTATGCTGAGTATGTACATTTACTGTAAGTCCCTTCGGATAAATAACCACTCAAATCAAATTAGTTCCTAATATAATAAAAGTCTGCGCAATTAGTGATTTGTTTTGTTTTCCATGAACCTCTAAAAACATTCGTAATGATCTGTCCTTTCTCCTTAAATGTTACTTCCTGACTTCAAAAGACTTTAAAAGAAATCACATTACAACAACAACAAAGTCATTTGATGGAAAAAGTGCCTATGAATAGTCTTGACATCCCTTAGAAGAGTTGTAATGGTCGTTCCTCAGCTCAACTTCTCTATAATGACTGCGTCCGAAATGACACCCTTTACCTACATAGTGCATTACTTCTGACCAGAGCCCTAGGGTGTTTTTTAGTATTCAACCAGTGACAGAGTTAAGAGGAAGACCAAAGGGGGCATATTTAACTGAGCCATCTTAGATTTGTCTTAGATGTTTCTGACAGGCAGGGACATCTAAACCTGAGGAGATCATGATATTAAACACAGATTATAAGATTATGAATTAAACACAGTGTAATAATCCAGACAAACTTGCATTGCAGAGGAACCTCATTTCGGACCTTGGTTGGTCTGGATTCTGGAAGGCACATTGTGTGTCCCAAATGGCACCCTATTTCCTATATAGTGTACTACTTTTGACCAGGGCCCATAGGGCTCTGGTGCCTCAAATATAACCTTTGTGTATATTTTACACTAAATATCTGCATGTGCCATTTCTGAAAAGACTGCACATGCACAAAAATATTGAGATTTATAAACTTGGCATACGCATGTTTCCCATTATAAATCAAAACTGTCATAAAACTGTGCATGCGTGAACGAGCATCATAACTCTGCCTGAAAAACGCCCATCATTCACCATTTATGGTGACAATAACGCCCTTATTTGCTGTATACTTCGGAAGTATTGGAATTAGGCCAACACAGTATATCTAAAGGAAATAGCATTGGTGAACTTAATGAAATGTCTTTGGAGGTGTTGGCAGAATGTTTTCTTTTGCAGTGACATTTGCTGTAGCCTAACTGACCGCTTCTGAAATACAAAAACATTTGCAAATTGTTGTTGACCTATCAACAAATCACTTGAATTTGAATTTACTTTTTTTCCGAAGCTAAATATGCTACATTACCCACAAATTCTAAAGCATTGTCTACTCGTATATATTTTTTTTCACTAGAGTAGGCTATACTTACAGTGGTAGTAGTCTACACACTTAACTGCAAAATATCAACTGTCTGAACATTCACCTGTTAAATTCTACTGTATGTTATAAACCATCCTCCCTTTCTCAGAGCAAGGAGAGCAAAAACGTGACATTATAATAGCCTATCTAATAGGCCCAATTAAATGAGAGATGCGCATGGTCATTTGTTTTATGGCTACTTTGGGAATATGAACTCATCATGGCCATGAAAGGTGATGAATTTATTCTGCAATCGTTATGATGTACAGTGCATTCAGAAAGTATGCAGACCCTTTGACTTTTTCAAAAAGAACAAAAATTACAGCCTGAATTTAAAATCGATTAAATGTAGATTTTTTTTGTCACTGTCATACACACAATACTCCATAATGTCAAATGGGAATTCTGTTTTGGGAATATTTTACTAATTAATAAAAAATGAAAAGCTGAAATGTCTTGACTCAATAAGTATTCAACCCCTTTGTTATGACAAGCCTAAATCAGTTCAGGAGGAAACATTTGCTTAACAAGTCACATAATAAATTGCATGGGCTTAGTCTGTGTCCAATAATAGTGTTTAACGTGATTTTTTAATGACTACCTCATCTCTGTATCCCACATATACAATTATCTGTAGGGTCCCTCAGTCGAGCAGTGAATTTCAAACACAGATTCAACCACAAAGACCAGGGAGGTTTTCCAATGCTTTGCAAAGAAGGGCACCTATTGGTAGATTGGAAAAAATAAAAAAGCAGAAATTGAATATCCCTTTGAATATACCTTTGAGCATGGTTAGTAAGTTATTCATTACACTTTGGATGGTGTATCAATAAACTCAGTCACTACAAAGATACAGGTGTCCTTCCTAACTCAGTTGTCAGAGAGGAAGGAAACCGCTCAGGGATTTCACCATGAGGCCAATGGTGACTTTAAAACAATTACAGAGTTGAATGGCTGTGATAGTAGAAAACTGAGGATGGATCAACAACATTGTAGTTACTCCACAATACTAACCTAATTTACAGAGTGAAAAGAAGGAGGCCTGTACAGAATACAAATATTAGAAACATGCATCCTGTTTGCAACAAGGAACTAAAGTAATACTGCAAAAATGTGGCAAAGCAATTAGCTTTTTGTCCTGTTTGGGTCAAATCCAATACAACACATTACTGACTACCACTTTCCATGATGTCAAGCATAGTGGTGGCTGCATCATGTTATGGGTATGCTTATAATCGTTAAGGACCGGGGAGTTTTCCTAGAGAAAAACCTGGTTCAGTATGCTTTGGCGTTGTTAACCAAGAAGACAGTGAATGTTCCTGAGTGGCCGAGTTACAGTTTCGACTTAAATCTGTTTGAAAATCTTTGGTAAAAACCTGAAAATGGTTGTCTAGCAATGATCAACAACCAATTTGACAGACTTTGAATAATTTTTTTGAGAATAATGGGCAAATGTTGCACAATCCAGGTCTGGAAAGCTCTTAGAGACTTGCACAAAAATACTAACAGCTTTAATTGCTGCCAAATGTGATTCTGACATGTATTGACATCTACTTATGTAAACAAGATACATTAGTTAGATATTTTTACAAATGTTATAATTTTTCTTCCACTTTGACATTACAGAGTATTTACAGAGTATTTTTGATTGTTGTCAAAAAATGACAATTATATCCAGTTTAATCCCACTTTGTAACAAAACAAAATGTGGAAAAAGTCAAGGGTTGTGAACACTTCATGAAAGCACTGTATGTATGATATATTATGTTAATAAACTGCGCTTTGGATCGGATTGCATGAAGCAAAATACTTGAAATAGCTTATCTATTTACTCGGCAACTGGGAAGACGGTCCAGTTAAATGAGAGATGGGACAAATGGTAGCCTATCCTAACTATCCTAACCTATCCTAACTAATTCGCAAGTATGAAACCATCACAGTCAGAAAAGGTGAGGAATGTATTTTGCAATGATCATGGAAATGAAATAAATATAGGAAATAGATACCTATTTCTAATCATTTTAGAATGCAAAGATAAAATAAATTGATTTTAGCTGTTCTTACTTATGATAAATGATTGCATCTTGTTATCATATTTAGCTACCTGTTTATTGTTATGAATAAGAGTGTTAACAAATATTTACCTACCTGTTTTATTGTTATGAATAAGTGTCATCATATATTTAGCTACCCGTTTTATTGTTATGAATAAGAGTGTCATATATTTAGCTACCTGTTTTATTGTTATGATTAAGAGTGTCATCACAAGGCTACTACTTGGCAATTGCTTTCTTGCAATGCAATACGTCAATCACTAGAAACAGTATGTACACATGGTCTAAAGTTTGCGGGAGGATAAGCACATTCTCAAGTTTCGTTTTTATAAATGCCAACTTTTGCGTGAAAACTGGCGCACGTGTTTTGACGCATATTTTGTACAAACGCAAAGTTCATAAATGAGGACCCTGGTCAAAAGTAGTGCACTATAAAGGGAATAGGGTGCCATTTGGAACGTAACCTTGGTGTGGTTGGAGACAGAGGTCACTTCTTTTAGGGACTAAACCCCCTGAAGGCCTGAGTCTTGCATTCATCACAATGAACCCCTGTAGCACACTCAGCTTCCTGTGCTAATCATGCAGCGAGCCACAGCACCAGATCGACTTTCAAATTAGAGCCACTGACTAACACTGCTTGTTTCCCAAATGGCATCCTATTCCCTATATAGTACACCACTTTTGACCAAGCCCTGGTCAAAGTAGTGCACTATGAATATGGTGCCATTTGGGACTCACTACTGAGTGCTGATGCAACTGGGGAGTAGTTGAGCCACTCGCTCTGACAGGGTAACCTGGGCAACCTAAGGAATGGTGAGAGGGGGGAGCCACATAATGAGAATTACAATGGTTGCCTTGCCGTGTGCACACAGTGGAATTGGGCGTGTATTAGATTTTAAATGAATTTCAATGGGGAGTTCACTGGCCAAGTCAAAATAACATTCCCTTTGGTAGTGGTTCTGAGGATAGCCACATGGAAGGAGGTGTTATATAACAATACAAAATAAAGGTTTTATCCTCTACTGTTTAGCCTATTCGTCTTTGCTTCTTTTGCTGCTTACCCGGAAAAGATAATGCCGTTGGAGGAGATAAAGTATCATATCATCAAGCTTCCTCAATTACAAGCATTGCACATTGTAAAGCAACACAACACAGTTTATTATAGAACTTTATTTACAGCAGTCTAAAGACGGTAAAAGAAGAAAAGGGGCTGTGCAAGGATCTTTGAGTACACTGAATGGTGACACACAGCACTGCTCTCCATGAAAAGAACAGGGACTGAATAATCAAAACCTTGCATCTTGGTGGCAGGCAAGATAGTGACGTTCCTCATATGCGGCAAAGGAAGGGGTGAGCTTGGTCATATTCATTTGGACCAAAAGGAAGAAAACAGACTGAAACAGGGAAGGACTACCTGAGCTTGTCCAATAACAAACATACATTTTTATTTTCCATTGCTAAATGTTTTGCTACGGTATGCACTAATGAATACGACCCTGGGCTGGTAAGCTGTTATACAATCGGTATGGACCACTGGTCAGGCAGGCAGACTGGTTCGACAATCCAATGTAGGGATAATTTAGTTTGGTTTGAAATTCAGGCATCACTGTACATTGGTTGGAAGAGCACCGGTAGACCTAACTCAGGGATGGGGAACTGGCATGTGGATCAATTTCCCCAAAATAACAAAATTATAAATAATAAAACTCAGTTAGGGTCTCAACTTACTGTTGCGAGGTAGAGTAGTGGAATACACAAGGTACAATTTAGAAATTTGGTTGTGCATCAACAGTTTTTCTCTTGTTATGTCATAAGTCACTCATTTAGGCCATGTCAGCTAACATTTTTTAGATGAGTAAATTAGTCTAGTCGCCAGCTATCTAAATTTGTAGTAATCAAGGTCGAATTAGAGCCCAGGGGGCCCCCATTATTTTGTTAGTCAACTCAGAATATTAAAAACTGCTAACATTTCTCTCCACCCTATGGCAAAATTAATAGAATTGAAGGAAATTAGCTGAAAACTGCTCATTTTTCTCTCCGTCCCATGGCAAAATGAGTAGAATTGCACGAAATGAACACGAAAATGTACAAATTTGCATGAAATTAGTTATAAAATTGCTACATATTCTCTACACCCCATGGCAAAATGTGTAAAATTGCACGAAATTAAGGAGGTGGAGTAACTGCGGCTCCTCATCATGAATTCAGATTTTCTGTGGCCTCCACCCCCATCAAAGTTGCCCATCTCTGGCCTAACCGATGAGGATTATTAACATAATACAGATCATAATAGATTAAATAGATAAACTCTTTATCTGATCCATGAGACTATATTCTGTTCCATTTGTTCTGAAGACGCATGCGGCCACAGCCACACCACAAGAAACAAATTATTTTCATATCATTGTGTTCTGCTGGTGTGTGTGGGACAAATCACAGTCCATGTCTGTGTCCCAGATGGCACCATATTCCTCTATAGAACCCTGGTCAAAACTAGTGCACTAAATATGGAATAGGGTGTCATGTGGTACACAGCCCATATGGGACGGGGGCAGAACTAAGTGTTGCAGGAGCAGGAAGGACAGCTGTAAAATTGCAAATAAATACATCACATAAACAACAATTAGTCCACAATGTAATACATTTGCAACAAGGCTGAACAAGCCCTCTCTAGCCTCTCTCCACTAAATAAAAATCAAGCCAAGCGTAGATTTTCTAAACAACATTAGGAGAGTAAGAGCCTTGAGCTTCATCTGTGTGCGGTGTTTGCTAATGATTTCAAGCCGTTCTTTCTTGAAGTTCTGTGGGTTACTAGATCTGCTCTCTCCTCGCCAGCAATTTTTCTCCAACAGGAAGAGCATCTTATGTCAATAAGAGAAGCAGCACAAAGGACTCTGACCCAAAGGAAATAACACACACACACGTCTTGTGTGGTAGTGCTACAGCTGATACATACAAATGCACATATAAAGTATGACTCCCAAATGGTCAAAAGTAGTGTACTATTAGAGAATAGGGTTCAATTTAGGAGGCATACAATAACACATATTGTGTGGTAGGCTAGAGCTGATACACATATACAGTGCCTTCGAAAAGTATTCAGACCCCTTGACTTTTTCCTCCTTTTGCTCCGTTACAGCCTTATTCTAAAATTGATTAAATAAATATAAATCCTTATCAATCAAAACACAATACCCCATAATGACAATGTGAAAACAAGTTTAGACATTTTTGCAAATAATTTTTGTTAAAAACAACATATTTACATAAGTATTCAGACCCTTTGCTGGGAAACTTAAAATATGACTCAGGTGCATCCTGTTTCCATTGATCATCCTTGAGATGTTTATACAACGTGATTGGAGCCCACCTGTGGTAAATTCAATTGATTGGACATGATTTGGAAAGGCACACACCTGTCTATATAAGGTCCCACAGTTGACAGTGCATGTCAGAGCAAAAAGCAAGCCATGAGGTTGAAGGAATTGTCCGTATATACCTCCGGGACAGGATTGTGTTGAGGCAAAGATCTGGGGAAGGGTACAGACACATTTCTGCAGCATTGAAGGTCCCAAAGAACACAGTGGCATCCATTATTAAATGGAAGAAGTTTGGAACCACCAAGACTCTTCCTAGAGCTGGCCGCCCGGCCAAACTGAGCAATCGGAGGAGAAGGGCCTTGGTCAGGGAGGTGACCAAGAACCCGATGGTCACTCTGACAGAGCTCCAGAGTTCCTCTGTAGAGATGGGAGAACATTCGAGAAGGACAACCATCTTTGCAGCACTCCACCAATCAGGCCTTTATGGTAGAGTGGCCAGACAGAAGCCACTCCTCAGTAAAAGGCATGACAGCCCGCTTGGAGTTTGCCAAAAGGAATCTAAAGGTCTCTCAGACCATGAGAAACAAGATTAGCTGGTCTGATGAAACCAAGATTGAACTCTTTGGCCTGAATGTCAAGTGTCACTTCTGGAGGAAACCTGGCACCATCCCTGCGGTGAAGCATGGTGGTGGCAGCATCATACTGTCGGAATGTTTTTCAGTGGCAGGGACTGGGAGACTAGTCAGGATCGAGGGACAGATAAACGGAGCAAAGTATAGAGAGGTCCGTGATGAAAACCTGCTCCAGAGTGCTCAGGAACTCAGACTGAGGCGAAGGTTCACCTTCCATACAGGACCACGACCCTAAGAACACAGCCAAGACAACGCAGAAGTGGCTTCGGGACAAGTCTCTGAATGTCCTTCAGCCAGAGCCCGGACTTGAACCCGATCTAACATCTCTGAAAATAGCTGTGCAGCGACACTACCCATCCAACCTGACAGAGCTTGAGAGGATCTGCAGAGAAGAATGGGAGATACTCCACAAATACAGGTGTTCCAAGCTTGTAGCGTCATACCCAAGAAGACGCAAGGCTGTAATCGCTGCCAAAGGTGCTTCAACAAAGTACTGAGTGAAGGGTCTGAAATTTCTAAAAACCTGTTTTTGCTTTGTCATTATGGGGTATTGTGTGTAGATTGACAATGGAAAAAACTATTTAATCAATTTTAGAAGGTTGCAATGTAAACAAAATGTGGAAAAAGTCAAGGGGTCTGAATACTTTCTGAATGCACTGTATACATATACTGTAGACTCTGAACATACTGTACATTCAAATGGGATATCCTCATGTTAAACTGGGTCAATATGTCCTATCCCTTCATATACACTTAGTATAGCCTTTCAAACTGCTCCAAACATTTATGTGGGTGTTGATTTCTATCTATCATTTCAGGGCATAGGGCTGTCAGACCTACTATATCAACGGCTATGTGGACGGCTATGTGGATGGACGGTATGTTGATGCAATTAGACACAATAAGCAAAACAGTACACAACTAATTTTGGTTTTATATTGAAGTACTAGGATGAGGATAGGATAAGAATTTGGAAGGAGCTGAGCAGAGGCTGGAGAATACCTGATGCTTTTTGAGAGTGGCCTGGTTCCCACGTGTTGACTACTGCAGTCAGTCTTGTGTTACTATGAAAAAGTACCTGTTTTCATATCCATCAAAAGGCCATGGAATTGGACT
Source organism: Salvelinus fontinalis (assembly GCF_029448725.1). Classification (NCBI taxonomy): domain Eukaryota; kingdom Metazoa; phylum Chordata; class Actinopteri; order Salmoniformes; family Salmonidae; genus Salvelinus; species Salvelinus fontinalis. Next base: position 402,677 of record NC_074684.1, read on the forward strand.
GGACAACACTATCTTTTCATGGCTTGAATGTGTTTAGAAGCTATAAGGTTCTGGTCAAAAGTAGTGCCCTATATAGGGAGCCAATTGGGATGCATCCAGTGTCTTTACTGTCACCCAGAGGTGAAGATGCCACCAAAATATGGCAAGTAGTGGATGTACTACATTGATAAATGGGAGACCACACACCCCCATACACACACTAATTGCATCTAGGAATATGCAGCTTTTGGGGCTCTGTGAGGATTCAATTGTGTCTCTCATCATGGTAAAGTAAATGTAAATTACATTTAAATGGCTGTGTGGATACAAATTGTAGGTTATCAGCTATCCGGCTCGAAACAAGTGATAATGGTATGGCATTAATGGTAAAACGGAGTGAAAGTTAGGCCTAGATTATCTGTTTTGAAGTGAGCTTTGCTACCGAATGTGACAGAGAGATTTCACCAGCGAAGAAGACTGTCTTCATTCTTAAAATGGCACCATATTGCATTCTCTATTCCCCAAAACGTACCACATTATGAGTCATAATACCCTACCATACATTTTTCCCAAAGGGGATTTTTAGAAACATTTAAAATAAGGGCTGTGTTTTGTGTAGGCTTACCCTGGTTTTTCGTTTTGATAACCATGTAAATCTCTTCCGGACAAGGTGACTTTTATCAATGTATTTACCTGTATTTACCCCCCAAAATGAAATGCTAATTAGCTGCTAATGTGGCTATCATAAAGAACTACAAATGCCAGGATGATCTGGACGAGACTGACGAATTGAGGCAAAGGTAAGAACCTCTGGATTAACCATCTTTTAGCGAAATGTAGTAATTAATACATTTGCTACATTTCTTTAAAATGGACAATTCTGTGAACTGTCTTGTGACAGTTCTAAATTGACACAATACCTGTTGGCAAAGGTGTCAGATAGAGATGACATGCAGTAGCTTGCAGATTTGTATGTCTACTTGGATACTAATTAGCAATTTTCGAATCTGAGAGTAAATAGAGCCAAATATATTGATTAAAGTCACCTTGTCTGAGATGTACATGGTTATTAAAACATCATGCCAGGGTAAGCCTACACGAAACAAAGCCATTAAGTATTTCTAAAATCCTCTACGTGAAAAATGAATGTTTGGAACCATTACCCTTTTTGACCACTAGGTTTTATGGGTATTATGACACCTCCACTTTAGGGCTCTGGTCAAAAGCAGTGTACTATAGTGAATAGGGTGCCATTTGGGTTGCACACAGTGTCATCATTCCACCTCAGTTGGTCATGCTGACATCAGAGGAGGGGAGGTGGAGACCAGAGTATTTTTGACTCACCAAGTTAAGTCTCTTTGGCGCTGAATACTGTACTTCTTTGGCTTCCTGTAGTTGAAGGATATTCTCAGGAGCAAAGTTTACCACCCTGCAAAGTCATAAATGGGAACATTCCTAAATTGCCTAGAAAAATTAAGGATTCCAGCTTTATTACGTCAAATTTGTCATTGAACTCCTAAATGTATTTGTGTGCTGCTACATTTTTAAACTTTAGGTGCACACGTGCTCCTTGTAAAAATTGGTCAGCGTAGAGCCCTGGTATGTTGAAGTTTAACCATCACTGCATCTAAGGTGTCATAGTGTATATCTCATGCATGTGAAGGTCTCACAATAAAAGGCCCTATTCACCCTCAATGAAGACAACAATCACAGGCTATTTGAGATCATTGAAACTAGAGGAGTTGTCCTTAAACACCAGCTACACTTGCTCAAATAAGCTCTACAATTTCAATAGTGTTTGTCAAATATGTCCCCATAACAAAACATGCAAATTCAGTTGAACCAGTTCCAGCTGATTTATTTAGTTTTGTCAAGATACAGCCTTCAGCATGACGACACGTAACGCAGATGATCCATTTAAGAGTAGCCTATATTGCACAAAATAATGAAGAAAACAATATGTGCCATTAAGATGATAAAATGCAAGAAAATGCAGTTTCACACCTGCTATCTGGGACCCATTCACACCGATATACATAAACTCCTAACTTTACTATTTTACAGAACATATACAATCTTGAATCTAGTACCAGCAATGAGGTCTATATTCCCCAGTTGCAATTTAACTCCTTAAAAACGCCCCAAATCTGATCTAGTTCTGTACATACATAGCTTAAAATAAACGCAAGGCTGAGATGCAAATTGATATTGTTTTTTAACCCTTGCGTGGTAAACTAAAATGAAACCGGGTAGAACTAGAAGTGCCTGGGAAAAAAATCTCACTGAAAGCACAGTAAGTACATTCCCTTAGTTTAACTGTACAAAAATATGCCTGAAAATATTTTACTTTTTTTTTTAAAAGATGAGGTATGTTGGTTATGTATCAAAATGCTGCTTCCTGCCATACCTGTGTTCTACAGCGGGTTTAGCCTACTTTTCCATACCAGTAGGGATTCGGAACTGATAAGAAAAAAACTGTTTTGTGAAATACAGAAAAATCACATAAAACCTTTTGAAAAGTTACACATCCTGAATGAACAGTGTCTCAGATTTAGCCTCGGATCTGCCCAGTCGTGTTTTCAGACCCCAAGTGGTTACAAGTAGGATGGGAATGCATAGTTCAGATTCTACTCTTTGTGGTCCACTTTTCATTTGAGCAGTTTCACTGCAGACCCGAAGAAATTCCATAAAACCCTGTCAGGGTGACATGAATGTCACATTTTTTTTGCAATGGTACCACATTGTAACTAATCTTGGTTCAGTTCATGGAGGACCCCCTCCTTCCCTCCATGGTAATAACAGCGCTGGGGAGGGAACCGGCTGATCATAACGCTGTCCCACCGACTACCAGAGAATGACTCCTTCTGTACTTAGTTAACTAGTAGGTAAATACCAAATCTGAAAAGTTAGCCTCAAGCCAATCCCCTGCGATCATTTCGCTCAGCTCGGGGGTGCAATAGTCTGGGAATTCAAAGTGAGAGCTGAGGCTGCCCTCACTGAAAGAGTCCAAGTCCTTATCCACAAAGGAAAGAGACAGATTCCCTGAATTCGAGTTCCCCAGCTCCGCTCCGTGAGCACAGGATGCTAAATTTAAACTGAAGTCAACCAGTAAATCATCCGCGTCTTCGCTGGACGAGCTGGACACGGACCTGAATGAAGATGCTGGTGAGAGTGAAGCAGGACAAGTTGTGCTCTGCTTGGTAATGTTCTTGAAATTGTAGAACAGTCTGTTGGAAGCTGTGTTCGGATTCCGGGACTCATCGTACATGCTCGCGCCCTCGGTCTCGGCAGTGGAGCTCAAAGTGGGGCTCGCGGGCACTTTGGCGATGTTGTACGGTATCGGTTCCTCGTCTTCCTCCACTTTAATCCGAGAGGACAGCTCCTCCTCGTAGTCCTCTTCGTCATCCTCATCGTCAGTATATTCCCGTTTTACGGTCTTGCTAGTAGTTTTAAAGCTGGTGAAAACATAGTCGTAGCGAGGGTCGTGAGACGGTCTCGTTTTCACCACCTTGGTAGTTTTCAATTTAGTGAATTTCTTACTGGGAGCTTTTACATGTTTGAGGCTGGTCTTCTCCGGAGACTGCACCGCTGGTTTAGTGAAACTGTCGAGCTTTGGTTTCTTCTTGGGTCGGTACTTGTAGTCGGGGTAGTCAGCCATGTGTTGTAGCCGGAGCCTCTCGGCTTCCCTGATAAATGGGATCTTTTCACTGTCCTTCAGCAATTTCCACCGCTTTCCAAGTCTTTTGGAGATTTCCGCGTTGTGCATGTCGGGAGACTGCTCCATGATCTTTCTCCTCTCGACTTTCGACCACACCATAAATGCGTTCATGGGTCGTTTGATGTGACCGGTTGCTGTCTTGCACCAGTCAGCTTTCACGGGTTTCAGTGGCACCGGGCTGCACGCCATAATTTCGCTTTCCTCCGTGTCTGTAGCTTCCCTGGACATGCTACTCTCCGTCTCGCTGTGTTCTGTTTGCTGCACCATGTTTCCGTCGTATGTTTCAAAGCCACTGCAGGGTTTCAAATACCCACAGTCACTTTCTGCGAACTCCTTGCTTTGCTAACTAGTTTTTGGTCACTTTACACCTCCAGCTCATTCAAACAACTCTTTTTCAAAGTTATCATCAGCCCTCTTAACTAGTTCTTTGGGCTTTCATTTCGGGTACGTCATTTTTTTAGTACCCAATCACGGCTCTTAACTCCTCCCAGCGGCTGCCAGACATTATTTTAACCCTTTGCAGCCACACGAGATTTCATTGGTGGTGGGGGCATGTGGGCGGAATTATTAATGCTGTCTGGATTTATACCTCAGTGGGTGTGCGAGACAGGAATATTGAATGCATTGATGGTAGGGATTAGTTGGGAAGATACTACATTGGGAAAGTCAAAAATAAGTGCATCAGTTTTATACAGTCCGCTCCATAAAACAGTATTATTGTATTGCATTGTTTTTAGTGGTGTAAAGTACTTAAGTAAAAATACTTTAAAGTACTACTTAAGTCGTTTTTCAGGGTTTCTGTACTTTAGTATTTCTATTTTTGACAACTTTTACACTACATTCCCAAAGACAATAGTGTACTTTTTTACTCCATACATTTTCCCTAACACCCAAAAGTACTCGTTACATTTTGAATGCTTATCAAGACAGGAAAATGGTTAGATTTACGCACTTATCAAGAGAACATCCCTGGTCATCCCTACTGCCTCTGATCTGGCAGACTCACTAACACACATGCTTCGTTTGTAAATTATGTCTGAGTGTTTGAGTGTGCCACAGGCTATCCGCACATTAAAATAACAAGAAAATGGTGCCATCTGGTTTTGCTTAATATAAGGATTTTTTTTATTATTTATAATTTGACTTTTGATACTTAAGTATATTTTAGCAATTACATTTACTTTTAATAGTTACGCATATTTAAAACCAAATACTTTTAGACTTTTACTCAAGTATGACTATTGGGTACTTTGCCCACCACTGATTGTTATCTCTGGCCAAACAGGTTGCAATATTATTGAATGGATAAGACACTGATGGTGACACCTGACCTCAATAATATATATTATTTAAGCAGTAACGATAAGAGTGTTTATGGTGTGTATTTCACTCTTCTTTTGTTTAACAGACATCTGATGAACACAACATATTTCTTAATTCCATTCTTTCACTTTTAGATTGTGTGTATTGTTGTGAATTGTTAGATACTACTGCACTGTTGGAGCTAGGAACACAAGCATTTCACTACACCCGCAATAACATCTGCTAAATATGTGTATGTGACCAATACTATGTGATTTGAGGACTATTACTCTTGTGTTATAATGATGTGAATTGAAGCCCTATTGTGTGGAAAACAAAACAGAAGTGTGATCGTCAATCATTTCTATTGTTTGTTACTTTCTTCCCACTGGCAACTGTACTTTTTATGCATTCAGTGACAGACACAGTCCAGGCGAGTGTATTAGTGAGAGAAATATAACGGTACATCTCTATGTACTAACTCTGCATTTATCCCTGAACACGAATCCATTCACAAACAAACACAGAGACACACACACACACACACACACACACACACACACACACACACACACACACACACACACACACACACACACACACACACACACACACACACACACACACACACACACACACACACACACACACACACACACACACACAGACAGAGAGAGAGAGACATTATCAAAGACTGGCGCATAGATTGCTGTGTCAAGGAACAGAACAGCCTCTCTCTAAAGACCACCCCAGCATCAGTTCTTATTTGCCCGGTGCCAGATTCCCCTCTTGCAAGGCTTTTTCTAGCTCTCTTTTTGGCCCCTAGAGGGCATTCATTTACCAGCACTCCAGCAAACCCACTCTTCTACTCTACCTTCCCCCCATTCAATCTCATGTGATGGCACATTAGAAATGCAGAGAGAGAGATAGGGGGAAGGGGTAGAGAGGGTGGAGAGCACTCACCAGCATTAATTTTCCTCGGGAAGTACACCGGGTAGTGTGGCAGGACCCAGCTTCAAATGCGTTACCAAAACAGACAGCTCAGGCCCCAGTGTTCTCATCAGATTAGGCTTGTTACATATGGCTCACACACACACAGTGACATATTGTCCAGTTTGACAATTTTGCAATAGGTGTGTGTGTGTGTGTGGCATATATAGCTGAAACCTAAATAATTGTCTATCTAATTTAGTCATACCTGTCTGAAAGAATGACTAGCTGTTGCTAGCTGAAGTGTTAGCTGGAATTAGCTGAAGTGTTGCATCATATTTGTGTTTATAGCCTTTCATCAGCCCTTTAGTGCTTGTTAGCAACAGCCAAGTTAGTTATATGGCATGAGAAATGCAAAAAGCTATCATCCCATTGTATTAATGTAGTGTAACATATTCATATTTCAAAACAACAACAACAACAAACAGGTTGGTCCCGTGTGGCTCAGTTGGTAGAGCATGGCGCTTGTAACGCCAGGGTTGTGGGTTCGATTCCCATGGGGGGCCAGTACAAAAAAAGTATGAATGTATGTACTTGTAAGTCGCTCTGGATAAGAGCGTCTGCTAAATGACTTAAATGTAAATGTAAACAACACCTGGTGCAAAAAACACACAGCTTTCCCAAGTAGCATCCATGATATCCTGTGCTTTGTTAGATTAAGAGCTTTTTTAATATCAAGATGGCATAAAACACAAGTGAAGACTGAAAAGGCAAAGGATTCTATATGTGAATGTTTTCATCTCTCTCCACAGTGCTTATCTGTAAGACTGAAAGCAGAGGATCAATACCAGAGCTCTGACTGGGGCCTATCTGATATTGAAGATCCTGGGATGGATTTCTTCTGAATAGCCTCCAGACAGGTGTACTCCATTTGCTTTCCTTCACCTTCTGTGCTCACAAAGGCAAGTCACCTAGAGGAAGAGGGGAGCTAATGGTGACCATTAGGGCTGTTAACAGAATATCTCTTGTGTGGGTATGGAAACAAGCAGTTGGGGATTGCTTTATCACCGTTGTTTTGGAAGCAAAGCTGTATAAGCAAGCTGTTCTCCCTGGAATGTGAGTGACTGGTGTGTGGTGAATGAGCGCTAGGTGGCTGGAGTGGCTGTGGAGATAGTGGATGCATACCAAATGGGACCCTGTTTCCTTTATAGTGCACTTCTTTTGACCAGGGCCCTGCTGTACCCATGCTGTGAAACAGCAGCATCCTATCACTCCTTACCTATCACTCCTTCTTCATCTCACGGAAGAAGTCGTTCTGAGTCTGAGGTGTTCATTTGAGTTAATGAAAAGCACTCAGACTACTGAAATGTCCTTTATTACAGTTCACTGCAGTTTACTGCAGTTTTAGTACATTTCATGAATCAAATGAAAAAGTAGCAACAGCATCTTTAAAATTAAAATAAATATTTAGCTCTGTTCACATTATCTAGTTAATTTGTCTTGAATAGCTTAGCATTGTGCGTGTTGCTAATGGTCCTCAAAACAGATTGCGTTAGAGGCAATATGTTGTTTGCAGCTTTTAGCTATTTGCAAGGCAGTAGGGCAATAATGCTGTAGGCTATGTATGAGACAGCGGAGATTATAGCCCGACAACAATCAGTTACAGGAAGGGTGGAGGTTGTAGACTAGAACACTCTGTCATCAGGATTAGTGCTGTGAGTGTCACAAAGCCATACATACTGTAATGAAGCTGACCTGCTGTTGTCTCCACCACATTCTCCAGGTGTATGTCCCAAACGGCACCCTATTACCTATGTTGTGCTCTACTTTTGACCAGGACCAAATAGGCTCTGGTCAAAAGTAGTGCACGACATAGGGAAAATGTGTACTATTTGGGACACATGCCAGGTCTGACACTTCGTAGACCATTAAAAACTGGAGGGTCTTGTCATGAATGCAAACAGAGTCTGCTTAACACTTTAGAGTGTTTGTCACAAGCAGACACATGCAAACAGCACAGCAGAGGGGCTGTAGGGTTCTCCCCTCCTACCTCTCTGCGTGTGTATAGAAGGGGGGGGGGGCAGGGGCCATCTTATTAGCATCAACTAGCAGCTTCCTGTGTCTTGGTCTTATTTACAATCACCTGAAGTCAGATAGGCCTACTGTCTGTAAATGTAACCTATTCCATACAAATAAAAAATTAATTCACATACTCATCTCTCTTTGCTGTGGATTTATTTGACCTGCGTTTCAGCTAAAGAGCCTTTATCAAGGTGTGATGAATGTAACCGGTTTCACCACCATCAGGCAGCAGACTGATCTTGTATTAGAGTTAGTCTACATAGATGGATATTTAGTGAATTGTATGTAGTCATTCCTTCACATCCCACCTGCTCCGTGTGAAATACACAGAGAAAACTCAGGGGATGCATATTGCTCAGTCTACCCACACAAGTGGGGCAGAGGTGGCAGAAGCCTAACAGTTGGACCAGTAACCGAAAGGTTGCTGGTTTGAATCCCCGAGCCAACTAGGTGAACAAATCTGTTGATGTGCCCTTGAGCAAGGCACTTAACTTAATTGCTCCTGTAAGTTGCTCTGGATAATGTAAATGTGTGAGCTCAGAGCAGACTACTTGATGATGTCTTGTAACCTGTTGTTGTGTCTGAGACTCAACAAGGAGGTGTTCAAACTAGGCATGGCCGGGGCACCCACTGACAACAGCAATGTTTGTCTGTGTGTTTCCCCGCAGCCACATTTGTTTACCTCTTTGTCTTGTAATAGTAAATATGTATTCAGGAGCTCTCGGGGGGTGCTGACCTGCTATAATGAGAGTGTGTTTAGTCTGAAGACCAGGCCCTCCGCTGATGGATTGTCCTGCCTGCAGGGAACTTTTTTAGTGACACTCTGTATGGTGAAGGCACATAAGGGATGCGTCCCAAATTGCACCCTTTTCCCTATGGGCCCTGGTCAAAAGTAGTGCACTACATAGGGAATAGGGTGCCATTTGGGACAGAGTCAACATGCGGGACTGTCGTAGTGGACATAGATTCGTGTGTGTGTGCCTGCCCTTTTCAGACTATTGATTCCTGCAGCCGGCTCGGTGTCATATGCTTTGTCCCAAATGGCACTCTATTCCCTATATAGTGCACTACTTTTGACCAGAGCCTGGTCAAAAGTAGTGCACTATGTAGGGAATAGGGTGCCATTTGGGACACATTTTGGTTGTATGTGCCATGCATACGGCCAGAGAGCCGAAAGGGCCTGACAAAGCCCAGAGATGGACATATCTATCAAACACTATTGCCGTGGTGATTATCCCGCTCAATACGGATTAATGAAATCACATTTATTTGTGATGGTTTCTTAAGACAAATAGCAAGTTCCATGATTAAAAGTAGAGAGGGACTTATGGCTGGGAAACTGTAGCATGTAAGTCTTATACAGAGTAGTGGTTGATCAAGCAAAAATAACTTGTGCTGCGAGTTTCCCTCCTAAGTATCACAAAAGTAAACAATCCGAAAAAGACTCAAAACCCTTTACCCTTTGAACAAATGAAACAGGAGACACTTTCAGAAAAGGCCTTTTGATAGCTGACTACAAACCTAATCAACTTCTTGTGCAGTGTCTTTCCACCTTACAAGTCTTGACATGTCTGGTAAGGGCAGGAGGTAACATAAGATGGTTAGTGCTGTGTTTTAAATGCTTGCAGATCTTTCAACCACAGTCCACCTACATGCATGTCCTGAAGGCATGTCCGAAGAGGCCTGCTATACCGGAGCCATTCTCCTCTTATAATGAGAGGTTGGAGCTGGAGCCTCAATACCGCTGTGTTTTATTCCTAATTTTGATGTGTTTATGTTGTATTTCTTCCTTCTTTGTGTTCTGAATGCTTCTGTAAGCAGCATATTACTCTCTACATTCTGTACTGTATTTATTTAAGCAATAAGGCCCGAGGGGGTGTGGTATATGGCCAATTTACCACGGCTAACGGCTGTTCTTAGGCACGACACAACGCAGCCCTCAAGCAGACCCCTCAAACACCCGAGTTGCCTTATTGCTATCATAAACTGGTTACCAACGTAATTAGAGCAGAAAAAAAACATGTTTTGTCATACCAGTGGTATATGGTCTGATATACCATGGCTGTCAGCCAATCAGCATTCAAGGCTCAAACAACAGAGTTTAGAAAAAACAATGAATTTATGGTATATGAGCAGGAGGAGACTACGGGTTGATAAAATATCTCCCTCCCTCATACTGGTATCTTTCATATGTCTGATTTTACTGTGCACCTCCATGAATTCAGTTGAAGCTAAACAAATGAATTAGAAAGCTGTAATGGGCTTACTCACAAATTGCTCGCAGATACTTGATATTGAAGTTTCCGGCAAGCCTCTTCAGAGAGACACTCCATCCCAGGGGCATGCTCATTTAAAGGTAAGTATAGGATGTCATAAATTTTGAGCAAATAAGACAATGGCGGGAGGTGGGCCGGAAGAGGGGAGGTAGAGGTGTTGGACAGGAGGCGAGGGAGTGCTGGAGAGGAGGAGGCGAGGGAGAGGAGGAGGAGGAGAAGAGGAAGAAGGTAGGGAGAGGAGGAGGGGATGGAGAGGAGGCAGGAAGGGGAAGAGGGGGTGGAGAGGAGGAGGAGGAGGAGAGGAAGAAGGGAGGGTGAGGTGGAGAGGGGGAGGAGATGGAGAGGAGGAGCAGAGGAAAATAAAAATACAAAGATAATGATCATGACAAAATAAGCAATTATTTAAACCTAGTTCATCTGGTGTTGACATTCCAGTTAATTACGAAGTGCCTGCAGAGGGCCTGGCTCCTGAGCAGGAGCATGACAAAAACAGCTAAGGGAAGCTGCCGGGATCGACCACAGTACGGCAACCAGCGAGTGATGGTGCTTACTCAGGGACAACCAACCCGACTGCAGGTAACATTTTGTCTGGCCCCCAGCAAATGGCCACACTCACTGTGTGTCCCAAATGGCACCCTATTCCCTTTAAAGGGCACTACTTTTTACCTAAACCCTATAGGCCCTGGTAAAATGTAGTCCACTATACAGGGAATAGTGTGCCATATGGGATGCATACTCCAAATGGCACCGCTTTAGACAGTTTTTATAGCAACTGTAGCACTTCTGTGTGTGTGTGTTCTTATCGAATATCTTCAATGTGGTGGAAACATGGTTGAAATCAAATTAAAAGCTATTGGTCACGTACACATATTTCACAGATGTTATTGCAGTTCAGTGAAATGCTTCTGTTTCTAGCTCCAACACTGCAGTAATACCTAACAATACAAAACAATACACACAAATCCCCCAAAATGTAAATAAAGAAATGAAGAAATATCAGAACAAACAATGTCATAGTCCAGAATATATAAGCTATATATACAAAGTATGTGGACACCCCTTCAAATTAGTGGATTCGGCTATTTCAGCCACACCCGTTGCTGACAGGTGTATAAAATCGAGCACGCAGCCATGCGATCTCCATAGACAAACATTAGCAGTAGAATGGCCTTATTGAAGAGCAGATTCTGTGTTTCCAACTTTGTAGCAACAGTTTGGGGAAGGCCCTTTCCTGTTTCATCATGACAATGCCTCTTCGCGCAAAGCGAGGTCCATACAGAAATGGTTTGTCAAGATTGGTGTGGAAGAACTTGACAGGCCCGCACAGAGCCCTGACCTCAACCCCATCAAACAGCTATGGGATGAATTGGAACGCCAACTGCGAACCAGGCCTAATCGACCAACATAAGTACCCGACCTCACTAATGCTTGTGGCTGAATGGAAGCAAGTTCCCGCAGCAATTTACATTTACATTTACATTTAAGTCATTTAGCAGACGCTCTTATCCAGAGCGACTTACAAATTGGTGCATTCACCTAATGACATCCAGTGGAACAGCCACTTTACAATAGTGCATCTAAATCTTTTAAGGGGGGGGGGGGGCAGAAGGATTGCTTTATCCTATCCTAGGTATTCCTTGAAGATGTTCCAACATCTCGTGGAAAGCCTTCCCAGAAGTGTGGAGGCTGTTATAGCTGCAAAGGGGGGACCAACTCCATATTAATGTCCGTGATTTTGGAATGAGATGTTCAACGAGCAGATGTTCACATACTTTTGGCCATGTAACCTGTCAGCAAAGTTCCTTGGTGTCCACATCACCAACAATCTAACATTGTCCAAGCACACCAAGACAATCGTGAAGAGGGCATGACAACACCTATTCCCCCTCAGGAGACTGCAAAGATTTGGCTTGGGTCCTCAGATCCTCAAAAGATTTTTCAGCTGCACCATCGAGAGCATCCTGACGGGTTGCATCACTGCCTGGTATGGCAACTGCTCGGCCTCCGACCGCAAGCCTCTAGAGAGGGTAGTGCATACAGCCCAGTACATCACCGGGGTCAAGCTTCCTGCCATCCAGGACCTCTATACCAGGCGGGGTTAGAGAAAGGCCCTAAAAATTGTCAAAGACTCCAACCACCCTAGTCATAGACTGTTCTCTCTGCTACCGCAGAGGCTTACAAACAGCTTCTACCCCCAAGCCATAAGACTCCTGAACCGCTAATCAAATGGCTACACAGACTATTTGCACCCCCTTATGCTGCTGCTACTCTCTTATTATCTATGCATAGCCACTTTAATAACCCTACCTGCATGTACATAATGACCTCAATTACCTCTACACCGTTGCCCCCTGCACATATATGCCCCCTGTATATAGTATATATTTCCTGCTGCTCTTTAATTGTTTGTTTTGTTACTTTTTTTAGGTAGGTATTTTCTTAAAACTGCATTGTTGGTTAAGAACTTGTAAGTAAGCATTTCACTGTAAGGTCTACACCTGTGTTCAGTGTATGTGACAAATAAAATTAGATTTGATTTGAAGTTTTATATATAGATTTACATACATATGTATGTATAATGTTGTGTATAGACAGTATGAACAGTGTATGAATAGAAAAGGTGTGTACAGCAGTAGTTATATAAGATGAGCCTTGACTTGAATACAGTATATACAGTTGATGTCGGAAGTTTACATACACCTTAGCCAAATACATTTAAACTCAGTTTTTCACAGTTCCTGACATTTAATCCTAGTACAAATTCCCTGTCTTTGGTCAGTTAGGATCACCACTTTATTTTAACCTCTCTGGGTCGACAACAGCCAGTGAAATTGCAGGGGGCCAAATTCAAAACAACAGAAATCCCATAATTAAAATTCCTCAAACATACAAGTATTTTACAACATTTTAAAGATAAACTTCTTGTAAATCCAGCCACAGTGTCCGATTTCAAATAGGCTTTATGGCAAAAGCACACCAAACGATTATGTTAGATCAGCACCTAGTCACAGAAAATCATAAAGCCATTTTCCAGCCAAGGAGAGCCCTCACAAAAGTCAGAAATAGTGATTAAATTAATCACTAACCTTTGATGATCTTCATCAGATGGCACTCACAGGACTTCAGGTTACACAATAAATTTGTGTTTTGTTCGATAAAGTTAATCTTTATGTCCAAAAACCTCATTTGAAATTGGTGTGTTATGGTCAGAAATGCATTGTCTCAAACAAACATCCGGTGAAAGTGCAGAGAGCCACATCAAATTACAGAAATACTCATCATAAACATTGATAAAAGATACAAGTGTTATTCATGGAAATATAGATTAACCTCTCCTTAATGTAATCGCTGTGTCAGATTTCAAAAACACTTTATGGCGAAAGCACACCTTGCGATTATGTTTGGTAAGGGCCAAGTCACAGAAAAACAATCAGCCATTTTCCAAAGAAGGAGAGGTGTCACAAAAGTCAGAAATATCATTATAAACATTCACTTACCTTTGATGATCTTCATCAGAATGCACTCCCAGGAATCCCAGTTCCACAATAAATGTTTGTTTTGTTCAATAAAGTCCATTATTTATGTCCAAATACCTCCTTTTTGATCGCGCGTCCAAACTCAGGAGGCGAAAGTTCAAACGCAAGTCCAGGCGAAAGTTCAGACGAAAAGTTCGTAGAAACATGTCAAACGATGTATAGAATCAATCTTTTGGATGTTTTTACCATAAATCTTCAATAATGTTTCAACCGGGGAATTCCTTTGTCTTTAGAAATGCAATGGAACGCAGCTAACTCTCACGGGCGCACGCGAGACTGAGCTCATGGCTCTCTGCCAGACATCTGGTTGAAACAGCTCTCATTCTCTCCCCCTTCACAGTAGAAGCCTCAAACAAGGTTCTAAAGACTGTTGACATCTAGTGGAAGCCTTAGGAAGTGCAATATGACCCCATAGACACTGTATATTCGATAGGCAATGACTTTGAATAACTACAAACCTCAGATTTCCCACTTCCTGGTTGGATTTTTTCTCAGGTTTTTGCCTTCCATATGAGTTCTGTTAAACTCACAGACATCATTCAAACAGTTTTAGAAACATCAGAGTGTTGTATATCCAAATCTAATTATATGCATATTCTAGCTTTTTGTGCCTGAGTAGCAGGCAGTTTACTCTGGGCACCTTATTATCCAAGCTACTCAATACTGACCCCCAGTCTCAAATAAGTTTTAAGAACGTGAAATGTCAGAATAATAGTAGAGAGTAGGATTTATTTCAGCTTTTATTTCTTTCATCACATTCCCAGTGGCTCAGAAGTCTACATACACTCAATTAGTTTTTGGTAGCATTGCCTTTAAATTCTTTAACTTGGGTTAAACATTTCAGGAAGCCTTCCACAAGCTTCCCACAATAAGTTGGGTGGATTTTGGCCCATTCCTCCTAACAGAGCTGGTGTAACTGAGTCAGGTTTGCAGGCCTGAGTTTGAAGGTAGGCCTTGAAATACATCCACAGGTACACCTCCAATTGACTCAAATGATCTCAAATAGCCTATCAGAAGCTTCCAAAGCAATGACATAATTTTCTGAAATTTTCCAAGCTGTTTAAAGGCACATTTAACTTAGTGTATGTAAACTTCTGACCCACTGGAATTGTGATACAGTGAATTATATGTGAAATAATCTGTCTGTAAACAACAGTTGGAAAAATTACTTGTGTCATGCACAAAGTAGATGTCCTAACCGACTTGCCAAAACTATAGTTTGTTCACAAGAAATTTGTGGAGTGGTTGAAAAACGCATTTTAATGACTCCAACCTAAGTGTATGCAAACTTCCGACTCCAACTGTACATGTGAAGTAAAACAGTATTTAAACATGATTCAAGTTAATAACCTCCCCATCAAAAAAGCTGACTAGCATAGCCTAGCCTAACGGGACAGGGATACCATATAATATAATTTCATGAAATCGCAAGTCCAATACAGCAAATGAAAGATAAACATCTTGTGAATCCAGCCATCATTTCCGATTTTTAAAATGTTTTACAGCGAAAACACAATATGTATTTATATTAGCTAACCACAATAGCCAAACACACAACGGCATATTTTCACCATGTTTCCACCGCATAGGTAGCTTTCACAAAACCCACAAATAGAGATAAAATTAATCACTAACCTTGAAAAACTTTATCAGATGACAGTCTTATAACATCATGTTATACAATACATTTATGTTTTGCTCGAAAATGTGCATATTTACAGCTACAAATCCACCAAAGCAGGCAGAATAATTACAGAGAGCAACATGAAATACTAAAATACTCATCATAAAACATTTATGAAAAATACATGGTGTACAGCAAATGAAAGATACACATCTTGTGAATCCAGCCAATATTTCTGATTTTTTAAGTGTTTTACAGCGAAAACACAATATAGAATTATATTAGCTCACTTCAATAGCCAAACACATAACGCCATTTACTCCCCGCCAAAATAGCTTTCACAAAACCGACAAAATAGAGATAAAATGAATCACTAACCTTGAACAACTTCATCAGATGACAGTCTTAAAACATCATGTTATACAATACATTTATGTTTTGAATGTCCGGAGATATTTTGGACACTAACCTAATCTGACCGAAGAACTCATCATAAACTTTACATAAAAATACTTGTTGTATGGCAAATGAAAGATACACTGGTTCTTCATGCAACCGCTGTGTTAGATTTTTTAAAATAACTTTACCACAACATACAGCATGCGTTATTGTGAGACAGCGCTCACCTATTCTCCGCGGTGTTGGAGTCAACATATTACACAGAAATACAAAATAACATCATAAATGTTGTCTTACTTTTGCTGTTCTTCCATCAGAATGTTGTGCAAGGAGTCCTAGGTCCAGAATAAATCGTTGTTTGGTTTTAGAATGTACATTTCTTACCTGGTTGAATACTCCCCGTAGCCCGACCAGTGCGGGGAGGTGGAATAACCCCGGGCTATGTAGGCGAACCGGGGACACCATGCGTAAGGCTGGTGCCATGTATGCCGGCCCGAGGAGACGTACTGGTGGCCAGATATGTAGGGCCGGCTTCATGACATCCGGCTCAATGCTCAATCTAGCCCTACCAGTGCGGGGAGGTGGAATAACCCGCACCGGGCTATGCACACGTACAGGAGACACCGTGCGCTCTACTGCGTAACACGGTGTCTGCCCGTACTCCCGCTCTCCACGGTTAGCCTGGGAAGTGGGCGCAGGTCTCCTACCTGCCCTTGGCCCACTACCTCTTATCCCCCCCCCCCCCCCCAAGACATTTTTGGGATTTCTTCACGGGCTTCCGTGCTAGCCGCGTACCTTCATATCTCCGGTCTTGAGCTTGATTCTCCGGCTTCCAGCCACATCTCATTGCTGCCTCCTCATACCACCGCTCCTGGGCTGTGGCTGCCTCCTTCCACTCACGAGAGCGGCGATATTCTCCAGTTTGCGCCCAGGGTCCCTTTCCGTCCAATATTTCCTCCCATGTCCACGAGTCCTGGTTCTTTTGTTGCGCTCTCCCACGCCGCTTGGTCGTATTGTGGTGGGTGGTTCTGTAACGGCTTTCCTCCTCCTCTTGATTCGACCAAAACGCAGCGTTGTTATATGACATGATTTATTTAAACAAGACGAAAAAACACGAAACGAAAACACTTGAATAATTAACAAAATAACAAAACGGAGTAGACAGACCTGGACATGGAACTTACATAAATACACGAAGAACTCACGAACAGGAACAGACTACATAAACCGAGACAGTCCCGTGTGGAGCGACAAACACTGACACAGGAGACAACCACCCACGAACAAACAGTGTGAAAACACCTACCTTAATATGACTCTCAATCAGAGGAAATGAAAACCACCTGCCTCTAATTGAGAGCCATATCAGGTCACCCTTATACAAACATAGAAACACATAACATAGACTACCCACCCAAACTCACGCCCTGACCGTCAAACACATACAAAATAACAGAAAACCGGTCAGGAACGTGACACTCAGATCAAGCTAGACACCCCATTCAACCTTCTACTGCCTGTTGACATCTAGTGGAAGGCGTATGAAGTGCATACATATCAATAAATAAAAGCCAGTTGAATAGGCAGGCCCTGACACAGAGCCTCGTTTTCAGATTTTTCACTTCCTGTGTGGAAGTTTGCTGCCAAATGAGTTCTGTTTTACTCACAGATATAATTCAAACAGTTTTAGAAACTTCAGAGTGTTTTCTATCCAATAGTAATAATAATATGCATATTGTATGATCTAGAACAGAGTACGAGGCTGTTTAATTTGGGCACGATTTTTTACAAAGTGAAAACAGCGCCCCCCTATTCACAAGTTAAAGCTGATGAACAAGGCTGGGATCAAGCCTCACTTGTCCACGTCACCGTTACATAAAGTCAGAGTCAATTCCATCTCACCTGTGCTTTTGTAGAAAGGGAAACATATCTACATTTGAGGATTACACGATTCATGTCCTATATACAAAGAGCTAAGTGTTTCAGGGAGATCCTAACACCCAGACATGATGATATGATCAATATAAGATATATGGTTGTGGAAATATTTTCCTTTCCCTTTACACAGGCACACACGTTCACACAGCTTGTGGGTGAATCTCACGGATTTTGAATGTTGAATGCTTTTCTCATGTTAAAGAACTTGGAGACCTACAAGTAAAGTATGTCTCCAATGTTAAGCGAACCTCCCAATGAGATTTTCTCTATATTTATCTTTGCCTCTTCGTTTCAGAGGGTACGATAGGGAATATGAAATAGGGTTTCAAATAATGCTATACAGGTCAACGGATAAAATGTAACGCCTGAATAAATATGCACATATAGACTGCTATTTTCCACCTTTCCATGTCAAAGGTCAGCATGCTTTTAGAGAGGCCGCTTTCCATTTTCTCCACACACATCAATCACTTAGAGATTTTTTTGTATTACTTGTTAAACAAAATCTCTTTCTCTGAGCAATTGTATTAGTATAAAATATTCTAATGACCCAATTTTTTTGATCATACAATATAGCTCAGTATTTAAAAAAACAAATGTATACAGTCATTTTTGCTTATCTTTATTTAAAACGTTTTATTTAACTTTTATTTAACTAGGCAAGTCAGTTAAGAACAAATTCGTATTTACAATGACGGCCTACCCCTGCCAAACCCTACCTCGGACAACGCTGGGCCAATTGTGCGCTGCCCTATGGAACTCCCAATCACAGCCGGTTGTGATGGTTGTGATACAGCCTGGAATCGAACCAGGGTCTGTAGTGACGCCGCTAGCACTGAGATGCAGTGCCTTAGACCGCTGCGTTATTGACACCCTTATCAAGGGTTTATATAATATATAATTTCAAAGAGCATCAATATAACACAGGCATCTGAGTTATCACCAGCATTTAAACTTGTAAATGTACTTACTACTCTAATTCAATGACAGTATAAAAAAAAGTTATTTGCTCAAAATTGTTTCTGGTATGACATCCCAACGCACCATTTCAGTTAGTGAAACACTGAAACTCCCTGTAGTTTTCACTCTATTTCATCCCAGCATTACAACGACTATCCTCGTTAAACGCCAATGAGTCTGAAATGCCTGCGTGTGTCAGGTGAGCGAGTCGAGACAGAACCGGCATGACGGAAAGGCTGACTAATAGAGGAGAAGATGAACGGGGGTTCTCGCCCTTCCACGTGAAACACACTAGTAATTTCCTCAGGTCATCTGCACTTATATGTTGTCATTGTTCATGTGCATAGGAAAAACCAGAGGGGGTCACATGATAAGAAGACATACAACGCGGCCCACCACCGAGAGATTGATGGCTAAAGTGGAGTGGTTGGGAAATCTATGCTAAGCCAAATGAGTCACGTACTACCGGTACCTACAACCGGGTGGGTGAGGGGCTTTACTAGAGATAAAATTGACAATAAATCATCTTATCGACTAACCTATTAGTGGTAATTAATTCAGTGTGGCACCCTGATCGTAGTTTCCTCGTTTATTACAGTAACACTGGGAGATCTCTCAAGGGAAGTCTGCAGCTGTATGCAGGGACTCAGGGAGCTGTCCTAAAGCCTGGCTGTTTCCCAAGTGACGCACTATTCCCTATATAGACGCATATACTGTGTCAGTCAGTCAGGTGGGTCTTGTATGGGGATGTTTTCTCTTGTGTAAAAAAAAAAAAAAGTGAATGTGGCCATTCAGCACAGCCGTAATGTGAAGGGCACACCTGACAGCTCTGTTTCTTCCTTTGCCAGATGTTTAACTCCTCATTACCCAGATTAAAAATGTCCATCTCTCTCATGCTTCTGCTGCTGCTGGCTGCCTTGTTGCCGTGGTGACCTCTGGTTGTCAACACCCCTCCTGTAACAATGCCGGCTGATGAATGATGTCATCCATCCGTTCCTAAACATACCTCTCCAGTTGTGACTGCCCAGGTCCCCCATGAGTCATATACTGTGTCCCAAATGGCACCCTATTCCCTGGGCCCTGGTCAAAAGTACTGCACTATAAAGGGAATAGGGTGCCATTTGCCATTTGGGACATACATAATTTACCTCAGGGGGAATGTCATACAGACTGTGTTTGACCAATCAGGAGGCAGAGCTTGTTAACTCCTGGCTGGCATGATTTACTGGTTGCATTAATGAATTATCAACCATAGGAGGGTGTAGGGAGTTCACATTATGGAAACGTCCCTATAACATTGACTGTTGTTAAATACATGTCAAAGACTATCAAGGGCTGTGAAAATGAAAACTGTTTTTTTCCCTTCTTATAATGGCAAGATGATACCCGACATGGTCATTTTTTGGGGGGTAATGTAAAACAACTGTCACAGGTGTTGGTGTAGCAGACATGAGTCGGTCATGGTCATGTGATGAGGTAGCCTCGCCTGAGAACTTCAAAACCAGTGTCTACCCTAGTCCAAGGGGGCATTTCTTCTTGGTCTAATGGTCTAAGATGTTGGTTGCTCCTGTGGGAAACCTGGGTTCATATCCTGCGTGTTACAGCCTGGAAAACCATGGAAATGCTTGACTTACATTGTCCATGGCAACAACCTATTATTAATAGCATGTGTCTGAGAAAAAAAAGAGAACCAACCACACCATGGTTGGTTAGGGAATCCTGGATTGAAGAAAAGCACCATCTTATTAGGTGTTTTGAAGACTTTATTTGTAACTAACAACAAAGACTGGTGAGTTACAACCAAGTCCCCCTCTGGAAAATCACCTGCTCCTGAAGTAGGACTCCGAAGATGAGGTGTGAGGTGTGAGAAAAACACCAAGGAAGCAAAACGAATAGACATTTGTACTGAAACCACCTACCCAGTCTCTTATCGACTTTGGACTATTTGTCGAAAATATTAAAGTGGGAGTAGATGTATAAGTACTATATATTCAGAGCACCACAACCTTGATACCACACCCCCTTTTGAATCTATACTTTCTCGCTAGCTAAATTATGCTAAACATTTCCTTATCTCCAATCAGATATGATATTCCCTGATATTCCTTCCTTGTTAATTGTTAACCGCCAATGTTCATTATATAACCTTCTGTCTGATATTCACTCCACACACAGGGAGGCTGAAGCTACTCAAAGAGGTTCTGTATGTCTGGTCGTTAACCACTGACAAGACAGAGCTGTTGGTTGCAGAATATTTGCCGCTGATCGTTATGTGGCATGTAGTAGAGGGAAGGAAGTGAGAGACTCAGGATGTGTCCCAAATGGCACCCTGTTCCCTATGGGCCCTGGTCAAAAGTAGCGCCCTATGAAGGGAATAGGGTGCCATTTGGGATGCAGCACTATGTAAGCTTCTCAGCTGTGCTGCCGTTATTCCCCCACATGTGAAATATGCTCAGACAGATCCCTGTCCTGACGTTACCCCGCGAGGTCATCTGGGTGCATTCTAAAATGGAGTGAGCGATGAGAAGGAAGGATAAGATATGAGACAGTAGTTTGATTTATGTAGCTAGCTGGCATGTCATCTTCATTAAGAATAAGAATGATCTTGCAATCTCTTTCAATTTGCGGTAGAAAGACGTGATCTAGTCAGTTATCCAATACATCCGGTACCCTGACTACTCCATAGTGGCCTTCAATGGCAAAGCTTCGCATACTGGTCCCCGCACACACACCTCTTCCGCCTCCTCTCCTTCTCCTGTTCTCTGTGAGTGTTTCCAGCTGCTGATACGTATTGAATATCCCCCTATACCTCTGGTGGAATGCATGCCAGTTGTCTCCAGTTTCTCCACCTCTGCCTGCGTTGTCCCACCAGCCCTGCCTGCTAAACTAAATCCCTGCTATTTGATTTGACATCCTCAGCTGGAAAGATGTGGGTGATGATTTGTAGAGCATGTCCAACTGGTTGTATGTGCCACACCAGGCAGGGTGTCACACGTGTGTTGGTTGATACATTAGGGCTGCATCACGATTGACACCCTATTCCCTACATAGTGCACTAAATAGGGAATAAGGTGCCATTTGGGATGCATGCTAGGTATAAGGGGCCAATGAGGGGCCCCCACAGCTGCCTTTAAAACACCACAGGAAATCGACTTCCTCGTCAGAGAGTTTTAAGTGGATGCTTTGTGTTACGCTAATTCCATTAAAATAAGCATAGAGGCCAGCTAGCGGCACAGCTTTAGATGTGTAGAAGGAGGAAGGTAGGAGTGATACGTTACAAGTGTCAGCTGCAAGGACTCGCCAACCCTCGCCTAAGCTGCTTGTTATGAAATCACCCATACAAAAGAACACCAGTGAATTTTTGAAAACACCTTTTCTGTACTCTTTTAGATTTTATTGGTAACTTGATCTTAATTATTATTATATATATACTTATTTTTTTAGACTGTCATGGCTGGTTAAATGCAGAAATGAATAGAGAACTGAGGTTCAAAATGGAGGAGCTGGTTGGCCCAGAGAGATGGAATAGTGGAATCCTATTATAACATAACTGGAACAGTGGGAGGGCTCTTTTGGTGCAACTAGGCTTACATATGCAGCCCGAGGCAGGCCCCGGCTGGGAGGAGGAGTGTGCTGCTGGGGTGCCTTCCCTGGGCTCCAGTCAATAGGATGAATGGCATAACCACAGCTGCCTGCTGGGGCTGCATTCAGGGCTTCTGGAGACACGCTGACGGCCTGTCTGAGGTATGGCTCCACATTTAGAAAGCTCTAAGCTCCTTTTGTCACCACCAACAGTGGTGTGTGGGTGGATCCAGGGCCACAGCTGTCCCGGTTAGCAAGAGGGAGAGGCTGCACAACCACAGAGAACTGTTGGTTACACACTGACAGAGAAGTTATACACTAGGGCATGTATTATTTGCTCTGACAGTCACCACAGAGAGAGGGAAGAGACAGGGAAAAGGTCAAAGAATATTGAAACACTCAATTTACAAACTATTAAATATTACTTACAATCCCCAACACAGTGACCCGTGGAGAAATGGAGTTGAAAATCTATATAATGAGCTTATTCCACTGCATTGCTATGTGAGGGCTATGCCAGGCCTTGCTGTGGTAGGTCTGAACTTGGGCTGTATGCCAAATGACACCCTATTCTCTACATGGTGCACTACTTTTGCCATTTGAGACGCAACCACGGTCCCTGTCCCTTGCAGGCTGCTCTGCATTCATTGTGCGGCTGTCCATAGCCTAGCCAAGCTGGTAGCCCATCAAAGTGACAGCTCGGTCAGGGGCCCAGGAGATATCACAGGTCCCAGATGAGTGTGAAATATATTTCCCAAAGACCAGTATAAGCCTCTCTCTCTCTCTCTCTCTCTCTCTCTCTCTCTCTCTCTCTCTCTCTCTCTCTCTCTCTCTCTCTCTCTCTCTCTCTCTCTCTCTCTCTCTCTCTCTCTCTCTCTCTCTCTCTCTCTCTCTCTCTCTCTCTCTCTCTCTCTCTCTCTCTCTCTCTCTCTCTCTCTCTCTCTCTCTCTCTCTCTCTCTCTCTCTCTCTCTCTCTCTCTCTCTCATTAAAGTGTAATTTTAGCAATTACCTTCATAGTGTAGCTCTAAACTAACAGCAGTGTATTCCACTCCTGTCCCTATGCTATGTGGAAATGTTACATAAATAAGGAACTTATGTATATTCACAGATTCTCTCTAAACAAACCAAAAATAAACAAAAATGAATGTAGGAACATTTCCTCTGTCCCTAATATAACCCTTGTATTTCACTTGTAAAGGCCAGAAAAGGAATAAAAATATCCTGTGAAATTAAAGATAAAAGTAAATCAAATGTTTGACAAGCGTCTGAATGCGAGACAAGAACAACAGGAGTGACGCAGGAGGAGAATGAGGATGAGGAGGAGGGGTGAACAGGAAACGTCCTTTCTTTCTTTTTTTACTTTCTTATGTTCAAAAAAAAAACACAAAAAAAACTACTCAGACTGTTATAGCAGCAGAGGAGTTTAGAATAGCCTTTAACATCCCCATGGTTCAGGAGGAAACCACTGAAAAGAGAGAAAAAGGAGAGATGAGTTTTATCTGAACTTATCCCACACAAGTGACACTTAACTCTGTTGGTCCTTTGTAGCTCAGTTGGTAGAGCATGGTGCTGTTAATGCCAGGGTAGTGGGTTAAACTCCCAGGGTAAGCCATATGTAAAATGCCTGCATGACTGTAAGTTGCTTTGGCTAAAAGCATCTGCTAAATGTCATTTAAAAAAGTCTGGTGCAGTCAGGAGAATAATGGCCCCATTGATTTCCACTGTGTCCCTATGCAGCTCCTATTGACTTCTATACTGCTATAGCATAAATCTGGACCACAATAGGACCCTAATGCAAATTACAGCTACTGTTAACTGCTCTAGTCTAATTGGATAAGACCTGAGAGCTCCACTCAATGTGTCACAAAGCAATAAGAGAAGCCAAGCACAGTTTACACCATAGAATTGGAATGAAGGTTCTATTCATTCTATTTCTATGGTTTTACCCTAATGTGGAGTTCTATTTTGGAATAAGCAGTGGGGTGGGTCTGAGTTTATGATTTAATCTGACCCCCCAGGTCATGTGATTCTGTGGCGGTGCAGCAGTAACCCAAATAAACATGTCAGGGACATTTCCTGATTAAAGTAAAATGGGGGAAGTACATGGGTGTAGCGCGGCGGTAGCAGTCCAGGGGTATCATACTGATTGTAATATAGTCTGAGTCCTTTCCCACAGTACAGTATAGTAGACCTGGGTTCAAATAGTATTTGAAATCTTTAAAAAAAATACTTTGAGTGTTTGATTGAGCCTGCCTACGGTGGTAGGTTGGCGGGGTTTGCATTTTTTGGGACTATTCCATTGGTTCCATTCCGCCAACAAGGCAAACTCAATAGAGCTCAGTTGTGAAAGATTTCAAATACTATTTGAACACAGATCTACAGTGTAAATGGGTTCACTGTACAGCATGAACAGATTCGTCACGTGAGGCACAGTTCATATAGCCTCACTCATTGGTTCCAGACACTATCTCCCATTGTAGTTACCACTGTAAGAGCCCCACAAAGTGAGAGCCATCACTATACTCATCTTTAAGTTTAATTTGAAAAGGGCCCTTAACATGAAAGAACAGAGCAGTGTGATCCACCAAGTCAAGCACATCTTTCTCTCAACACCTCATCAGGACATACAGTTATCAGATAAGTACCACAGGCAGATAGGTAGGCTCCACTCAGGGACATTTGCTTCTGTCTCCCTCCTCAAACAAACCCCTTGGTGCGACTCTGCCAAAGATGGCATCTGATATCCTTTAATAGCTCTCACCTCAAGCACCCCTTAATCTCCATTCATCTGTGAGTGTGTCCAAAATGGCAGCCTATTCCCTACATTGTGCACCACTTTTGACCAGGGCCCTATGGTAAGTAGTACACTATTAGAGAATAGGGTGCCATTTGGGATACAGCCTCTGACTGGAGAAATCAGAGGAGATGAGCCCCACGCACTCAAATGAAAATCAAGGAGGCAACCTTGGTGTGTTTGAATTATGCTGAGCTATGTCTGTGGCACTTCATACAGGGTTCTCTTCCATCATTCACGTGTTGTCCTTTGATTTTTGCCGTGCTTGTTTGGAGATACGAAAGTGACTATTACATTGGTCTGACTGTTGCAACAACAACAGTCGCCAAGTCATCTGGTGTCACAAAACAATAACCATTCTAGGTACACTTGTAGAAGTTATTCATCCAGTTTCTTCAAATCTCCAGCAATGGTGGCAAATCTATTCATGCCAAAATAAAAATAACCAATTCTGATCTTTTTTCCACTAATTGTTTTTTTGACCAATCACATCAGATCTTTTCACTTCCAATCTTTTTCAGAGCTGATTTGATTGGTCAAAAGACCAATTAGTGAAGAACATTTTTGAATTGGGCTGCCTGTCTAAAGGCAGCTATGGTTACCAATTTACTTTTATAGGTCCGCCAGCCTTTTCTCACATGTTTTTAACACAAATTTACCAAATTGGCCTTTGATTTTATGGACCAGACACTAAACACTACTCACATGTGGACGGGGACATCCAGAGAGACCTTGACTGTTAGCACCACCATGCCCCCCGTTGTCAACATACTCTGGGCGCGTTTGAGTTTGGCTACATTGCAATCAACGACTGCAGACTGACTGATCTGTAAATCACTGAACACCCTTAATGACTACTCATTATGATTTGTACATCAGTCATTTTGCACTCGCCGACTGCAATGTAGTTGATCTCAAACACGCATTTTCTCTCATTGGCAGACTGAGAGGAAGTTTCAACCAACCATGACACAGTGTCACCTTATCAGTGACAGACACAAAGCTATACCGCTTCTGGATACTCCCCTGCATGGAGATTAAAAAACGTTCTTTCTTTCTTTCTTTTCGGTCTCTATATCTTTATATGTCTGTTCTTAAAGCCCCCTAGCTTCTCCCTGGGTCACCATAATTGGACCCTCATTTCCTGCCTGTGAATGGTCTGAGGTCCTTTAATTGACTGACTTTTTTAACTGGCGTTGAGATATTTAAATGGGAACCAAATGCTGACGGCAGCACAGACTAAAGCCATGACCATCTGATAAACTTTGACACCGGTCGACAGACATGACAACAAGAGAAGGTTTTGACTGACCGGGTCGGCTCAGCTGCTGTTGCTTGGTGTTTATGATAACATTGGCTCCCTTTTTACTGAAGCAAGAGCAGAGAGTTCTGAACAAACGTTGTGGTTGGCAAGTGTCCCTGGTCATTTACATGCAGATAAACGTTATCTTTACAGATCAGATATGAATGCTACATCAGAAGATATCAATGTTCAATGCAGGTTTTGTTTATGACATGAAATAAAGAAGATAAAACAGAGACTATGAAAACCAGATTGTGGTAGGCTATAGTATTTCATCATGTTTTATTGAACAGTTAAATAAGTACTGTTAAAACCGCTATTCACACTCAGTCCCTCATGCAAATGAAAGTTGCTGGGTCTTTGAACAGCCCTTTAGTGGTCTCTGATTGCATTGATAACAACATGCCAATTAAGTGTGTTTTGGCTGCTTACATTTGAACAATCTCCTGGCCTGCCAACAATAGATCCTCCCTCAATGCACTGTTTTCGTTGTTCCAAAATTAGCATATGTTGAAAAGAGTTGAAGGAACTCAGAGGAATCAAATTGCTTATCTAAGGAAATGAAGTAATAGCCTGATTTTATAATCAGATAAAATGGGAATGAGTCTCAGGCAGGAAAACAACAGTCCACTGCCAGTTCACCCCTCCCCCTTCGCCCCCCCCCCCCTCTGGTCTCCCCCTCTCCCTCTCTCCCCCTCGCTCTCCCCCTCGCTTTCTCTCTCTCGTTCTCCCCCTCTCTCACTCTCCCTCTCTCTCCCTCTCTCTCATCCTGAAGGAATAGCTAATGTTTATACTGGTAATAGAAACAGGCTTCCTGTTCATTAAAAGGACATGGTCTGTTCAGTGTGGAGACATGCTAATGCTAATAGCTGGGATAAAACCATCACTAAATCAATGTAATCTCACCATGCTGACTACAGACTAGATTGTGGTGATGTGATATGGTCATATGTAAACTTTGCATAGCATCTTAAAAAAACAAAGAAACATTTCCTTCCTCTGCTTGCTATATGAGCCACTTTGCACCTTGCCTGGATCACATTGAACGGAATAATAACAGAATTTCATCTCACAAGTGACAAGTAAATGGCAAATGGCTAGGAGGACAATACACACTCCTGGCAGGCTGCTAGTCAGTGTGACTTCAGGGAACAGAGGTGGAAGAGTTCTCTGTGTGACCAGCTGTGTTCCCTCATCACAGACATGCCCCCCTTGACCTGGGCTACGTCCCAAATGGCACCCTATTCCCTATATAGTGCACTACTTTTGACCCAAACCCTAGCCGATTCCGTATGGCCTCTGGTCAGAAGTAGTGCACTATATAGGGAATAGGGTACCATTTGGGACAACGCCCTTGTCCTGTTGGCCTGCTGCTCCCTCATGTCTGGCCTGATCCTGGATTTGTCAGTGGCCACGAGGGCTAACACCATACCTGTCATCATCACAGCCCCACCCTGACTGGCTCACTGGCTGTGCGCACAGTGGGGCCCCCTGTCACGAGGTTATCAAGCATCCCTCCCCATGGAGTTGGCGTAGAGGTAGGGGACTGGGGTACGAACTCTGGTGCTGCATGGGGCTGGGGGATAGGGTTGGGGACAGGGGTTGGAGAATAGGGCTGGGGCTACATGGGCCTGGGAAATAGGGTTGGGGGTAGGGGTTGGAGAATACGGCTGCATGGGGCTGGGGAATTGGGGTGGGGATAGGGGTTGGAGAAAAGGGCTGGGGCTGCTTGGGGCTTAGGAATAGAGCAACTATATATAAAAAAGCATTCAAAAGATCCTTTAAAAGCCATTAGCGGGACATTAAAATCCACTGAGCAGCAGCCCTTTGATGCCCTCCTTGTTAGTGTTAAGAGAACCTGTAAAAGTGGAAATGTGAGTTGAGGCCTATTTCTAAAGCCGCAGGTGATTTGGTTCTTCTCTGCGGGGTTACCTATAAGACCGTCTAGGCAACTGAAACATAACAGCGGCCTCTTGTGGGTCAGAGTCCGTCCCAAATGGCACCCTATTCCCTATATAGTACACTACTTTTGACCAGAGCCCTAAGGGATTCCCTACGGGTCCTGGTCAAAAGCAGTCCACCATAAAGGGGAAAGAGTGCCATTTGGGACGTAACTTCAGAGAATGATTCATTGAAAGGGTGAAGTTTTACTAAATGCATCAAAGGTGTTTTACACATGGATCTGAATTTAGACACTTTCTGAGAGTTATTACAAGCTTGTTTGTAAAAAAAAAATGTGTTCCTACTCCCCATCAAAGCAATTAGTTAGAGAATCCTTGTTTTAGAGAACCGTCACTTTTTTACTCTTCACTTCATTTGGCTGAGATGTTCCATAAATATTTGGTTTCCAGTTTCGAACATGTCTATAATTTGAACAGCCGCGTCCTGAATAGCTATTTGTTAGTAGGAAATAGGGCAGGTGGGATTAACTGAAAGCATACAGATGTCTTTACCTGAGGCTGGCCATCTGTTGCCGCTCCGGGTACAGGGAAAGTGGATAGGGGTACAGGGAGGGATTGGGAATAGATAGATGCTACATTCCCAACCGACCACTCACCTGCCTCCTAAACACATTACCTTTATCCTCTATCAGTATGCACATACAGTACCATTGATAGCCGAAGGGTATTATTCACTGTAGTTTATAAAGCAGGGGACTCGTGTGGCTCAGTTGGTAGAGAATGCTGCTTGCAGGGATGTGGGTTAGATTCCCAAGGGGGACCAGTACAAAGGAAATGTATACATTCACTACAGTAAGTCACTCTGGATAAAAGTGTCGACCAAATTACTTAAAAAATGTTTTTATAATAGTAATGTGGACCTTAAAGTGTTGTGTATCACTGTTGGACCTACTAGGATAATATATATATACACAAAAGTATGTAACACAAATCCCCCAATTTTTACATTAAGAAATATCAGAACAAGCAATGTCATAGTCCAGAATATATACACTATATATACAAAAGTATGTGGACACCCCTTCAAATTAGTGGATTCTGCTTATTCAGCCACACCTGTTGCTGAAAGGTATATACAATTGAGCACACAGCCATACAATCTCCATAGACAAACACTGGCAGTAGAATGGCTGTACTGAAGAGCTCAGTGACTTTCAACGTGGCACCGTCATAGGATGCCACCTTTCCAACAAATCAGTTTGTCAATTTTCTGCTCTGCTAGAGCTGCCCCGGTCAACTGTAAGTACTGTTATTGTGAAGTGGATCAGCCACAAAGTGGTAGGCCAGACAAGCACACGGGACCGCAGAAGCGCGTAGTGCATAAGAATTATCTGTATTCGGTTGCAACCCTCACTACCGAGTTCCAAACTGCCTCTGGAAGCAACGTCAGCACAATAACTGTTTCTTCAGGAGCTTCATGAAATGGGTTTCCATGGCTGAGCAGCCGCACACAAGCCTAAGATCACCAAGCGTTGGCTGGAGTGGTGTAAAGCTCACCACCATTGGAGCAGTGGAAATGCATTATCTGGAGTGATGAATCACGCTTCACCATCTGTCAGTCTGGCAGTCCGACAGATGACTCTGGGTTTGGCGGATGCCAGAAGAACCTACCTAGCCCAATGCATAGTGTCAAATGTAAAGTTTGGTAGAGGAGGACTAATGGTCTGGTGCTAGACCCCTTTGTTCCAGTGAAGGGAAAATGTAATGCTACAGTATACATTGACATTCTAGATGATTCTGTGCTTCCAACTTTGTGGCAACAGTTTGGGGGAGGCACTTTCCTGTTTCAGCATGACAATGCCCTCGTGCACAAAGTGAGGTCCATACAGAAATGGTTTGCTGAGATCAGTATGGAAGAACTTGACTGACCTGTACAGAGCCCTGACCTCATCCCCATCTAACACCTTTGGGATGAATTGGAACGCCAACTGCGAGCCAGGCCTAATCGCCCGACCTCACTAATGCTCTTCTGGCTGAATGGAAGCAAGTCCCCGCAGCAATGTTCCAACATCTAGTGGAAAGCCTTCACAGAATGGATGGAGGCCGTTATAGCAGCAAACCACCCTGCATACCACTACTGGCTTGCTTCTGAAGCTAAGCAGGGTTAGTCCTGGTCAGTCCCTGGATGGGAGACCAGATGCTGCTGGAAGTGGTGTTGGAGGGCCAGTAGGAGGCACTCTTTCCTCTGGTCTAAAAATATCCCAATGCCCCAGGGCAGTGATTGGGGACACTGCCCTGTGTAGGGTGCCGTCTTTCGGATGGGACGTTAAACGGGTGTCCTGACTCTCTGAGGTCATTAAAGATCCCACGGCACTTATCGTAAGAGTAGGGGTGTTAACCCCGGTATCCTGGCTAAATTCCCAATCTGGCCCTCTTACCATCATGGTCACCTAATAACCCCCAGTTTACAATTGGCTCATTCATCCCCCTCCTCTCCCCTGTAACTATTCCCCAGGTCGTTGCTGCAAATGAGAACGTGTTCTCAGTCAACTTACCTGGTAAAATAACGGTTAAATAAAAAAATAAAAAAAATAAAAAAATGGGGGACCAACTCCATATTGGAATGAGATGTTCGACGAGTAGGTGTCCACATACCTTTGGTCATGTAGTGTATGTGAAAGAACAGTACACCATAGTTCACTAGCCAGTGGCAAAAAAATGACTGACATACACACATCAATAATCTTGAAAGCAGTCACATTTAGGTACACAGATCTCAATACTTTTCTAGTCACCTCTTTCTAATGAAACTCAGAGAATGTCTTACATTCTCAAGTACACAGAACAAAAATATTAAACGCAACATGTAAAGTGTTGGTGCCATGTTTCATGAGCTGAAATAAAAGATCCCAGAAATGTCCCATACGCAGACAAAGCCTATTTCTCTAAAATGGTGTGCACACATTTGTTTACATACCTGTTAGTGAGCAGTTTTCGTTTGACAAAATAATCCATCCACCTGGCATAGGAAGAAGCTGTTTAGGCAGCATGATCATTATACCGGTGCACCTTGTGCTGGGGACAATAAAAGGCCACACATAAAGGTGCAGTTTTGTCACACAACACAATTCTACAGATGCAATTGGCATGCTGACTGCAGAAATGTCCACCAGAGCTGTTGCCAGAGAATTTAATGTTTTGTTTATTTCTTTACCACAAACAGCCTCCAATGTCGTTTTAGAGCATTCGGCAGTACTTGCAACCAGCCTAACAACCACTTGTATGGCATCGTGTGAGCGAGCGGGTTGCTGATGTCAAAGCTGTGAACAGAGTGCCCCATGGTACCAGTGGGGTTATGGTATGGGCAGGCATAAACTATGGACAACAAAAACAATTGCATTTTTATCGATGGCAATTTGAATGCACGGAAATACCGTGATGAGATCCTGAGGCTCATTGTCGTACCATACATTCGCCTCCATCACCTCATGTTTCAGCATGATAATGCACAGCCCCATGTCGCAAGGATCTGTACACAATTTCTGGAAGCTGAAAATGTCCCAGTTCTTCCATGGCCTGCATACATGTCACCCATTGAGCATGTTTGGGATGCTCTGGATCGACGTCTACGACAGCGTGTTCCAGTTCCCGCCAAAATCCAGCAACTTCGCACAGCCATTGAAGAGGAGTGGGACAACATTCCACAGGCAACAATCAACAACCTGATCAAGGAGATGTGTCGAAGGAGATGTGTCACGCTGCATGAGGCAAATAGTACTGGTTTTCTGATCCACGCCGCTACCTTTTTTAAAGGTTTCTGTCACCAACAGATGCATATCTGTATTCCCAGTCATGTGAAGTCCATACATTAGGCCCTAAGGAATTTATTTAAATTGCCTGATTTTCTTATATGAACTGTAACTCAGTAAAATCTTTGAAATTGTTTCATGTTGCGTTTATATATTTGTTCAGTGTACTTTTATTTTTTTTTACATCACAGTCTACTCTAATTGTGTAGACTGCACTCTAGTCGTGTAGAGGGTTTAACTGACAAGAGAATGAGGAAAGGGTGGTAGGATTGTTGTTCAACGGTGAGAATTACCAGCATGGCCCACATCGGTTCAGACCATGGTGGCCCTTGAGTAGGCTGGGCTAAGCCTGACAAAATACACAGGAGGCTGGGAGTTTGGTGTGTATGTGAATGTGTGTGTCTACGTGCGTGCGTGTGGAGGAGGTTAGGATTGTCCTATGTAACTCATCCATGCCATCCTGGAGGCCGTCGAGGGCACATTCATTTGCAAAACACTGGGGAATGGCCCATCTACCCAGAACTTTCACTCACCCACACCCCCCCGAAGAGACGCCATCTTGTCACCTCAGTAACGGCTGTGCATTCACAAAAAGGCTTCAGCAGCTCTGTTGATTAATGAATTAATATATGGGGGTGGTAGGAGGGGAGGGGAGGTGTGCGTGTGTGTGTGTGTGTGTGTGTGTGTGTGTGTGTGTGTGTGTGTGTGTGTGTGTGTGTGTGTGTGTGTGTGTGTGTGTGTGTGTGTGTGTGTGTGTGTGTGTGTGTGTGTGTGTGTGTGTGTGTGTGTGTGTGTGTGTGTTGGTCTAGATCACTACTTAGAACCAGATAACAGCTGAGAGTGACTTGAATGATAGATGGAAGCTTTGCTTTTAGGATTCACCGACTTATCTGACTGCATAGAAGAAATACAAACTGCAGGGGGGCCAGAGATAAAAAAATAAAATAAAATACATCTGTCTTCATTTCTCATTTACTACGAGAATGAAACTGACAACAACTCTAAACTCTATTCCCACGTAAAAAACAAACAAATAAAATAAACTTGTAGCTTATCATTATGTGGTCCTGGTAAAGGGGATCTCATGTTATATTGTTACACAACTATGCTTCTAATAAACTTGAAACGCTATGCCCCACAACCACAACACAGCGCAGCACAGCCTCTGGGTTATTTGGTTGGACTAAAAGAGGAGTCCTTGAGGAGGTAAACAGGAAGGGCATTGAGCACATCCCCAGCTCACATGTTGAGACTTGAATCCAAACCCTCCCTAGCTTCCACCAGGTTGGAATATGAGCTGAACCCACATGCAGTAGCTTAGTCCCGAATGCACTCTATTCCCTAAATAGTGCACTACATACAGTAGGCCCTGGTTCAAAGTGATGCCCTAGGGTGCCACTTGGGACACAGCTGGAGAGAGGGAGAGGTCTGTGAGGTTGCTTCCTGAAAGGCTGCTGGATCAATAACAAAGCGGGAAGAAAACACCCCTAAGGAAATCCATTTTGGTCAAATGAGATCCATAGTTCTCCCGCTAAGATATGCTGATATAGGGAGAGAAAGTGGCCTGCAGGTGACAGATAAGACTTACATGACATCTGAAGATTTTTCTAGCCTTCCTGACAAAGTATTTATCATGATAAATGATACCCGGACTATCTGCATTGACCCTTTTTGCGCTAACCTTTTTGACTCATCACTTATGATGCTGCTACTGTTTATTATCTGTCACTTTATTCCTAGTTATATGTACATATCTATCTCAATTACCTCATACCCCTGCACATCGACTCGCTACTGGTACCCCGTGTATATAGCCAAGTTATCGTTACTCATTGTGTATCTATTATTTATTGTCCTGCCGAGTTGACATGGAGAGAACAAGCCAGGACTGTAGTACAGCTAGCTAGCGTAATGACATGGTCTACGCTAAGGACACACTCCAGCATTAGCCTACCTAGCATAGTGTCATGGTGTAGTCTAAGGACACACTCCAGAAATCTCCCTCAAA
This sequence comes from Salvelinus fontinalis, assembly GCF_029448725.1. Taxonomy (NCBI): domain Eukaryota; kingdom Metazoa; phylum Chordata; class Actinopteri; order Salmoniformes; family Salmonidae; genus Salvelinus; species Salvelinus fontinalis. The sequence goes on from NC_074684.1 coordinate 436,819, forward strand.
GCATTAGCCTAGCTAGCGTAGCGGCGTGGTCTAGGCTAAGGGCCCACTCCAGCAATATCCCTCAAAGTATTAGCCTAGCTAGCATAGCGACGTGGTGTAGGCTAAGGACACACTCCAGCAATCTCCTTTAAAGCATTAACCTAGCTAGCATAGCGACGTGGTGTAGGCTAAGGACACACTCCAGCAATCTCCCTCAAAGCATTAGCCTAGCTAGCATAGCGACATGGTGTAGGCTAAGGACACACTCCAGCAATCTCCCTCAAAGCATTAGCCTAGCTAGCATAGTGGTGTGGTGTAGGCTAAGGTCACACTACAGCAATCTCCCTCAAAGCATTAGCCTAGCTAGCATAGCGACGTGGTGTAGGCTAAGGACACACTCCAGCCATCTCCCTCAAAGCATTAGCCTAGCTAGCGTAGTGACGTGGTGTAGGCTAAGGACACACTTCAGCAATCTAATCTCCCTCAAAGCATTAGCCAAACCTCTACACTAATCCCCGCAAATCAGCCCACAGAAAACAATGATGCACAGCCAACAGCATTGGGCTGGTTCAAATACCCGAGCTGACAAGGTGTAAAATCTGTCGATGATGTGCTCTCGAGCACGGCACTTAACCATAATTGTTCCTGTAAGCCGCTCTGGATAAGCGCATCTGCTAAATTAATATATATTTTTGTGTGTGTCTGGAATGGCCTGGTTTGACCACTGAATTCCCTATTTGTCATATTATAACTTGAATTTTGATTATGATTACAGTTAAAGGTAGATTCAGCGATACTGGGTCAATATCTGGAAAAACTAGCAGCTTTGAAGCAAACTCGTGCACACGCGCAGATACTGTATGTGGGTGTGTGAGAGGTCTTGCATCTCGCTCATCTCAATATCCACGGTGCTGCTCATGGCAACGTAATTTCGCTGTCTACCTTTAAAGATCCAGTTTGTATTTTTGTTGGTGACCCGACCAAATTCACATATACAGTGCCTTTAGAACGCATTCATACCCCTTGACTTATTCCACGTTTTGTTGTATTACAGCCTGAATTCAAAATTTATTAAATAGATTTTTTCTCACCCATCTACACACAATATCCCCTAATGACAAAGGGAAAACATGTTTCTAGAAATGTTAGCAAATTTATTGAAAATTAAATACAGAAATATTGCATTTACAAGTATTCACACCCCTAAGTCAATACATGTTAGAATCACCTTGGCAGCATATTACAGTCTTTCTGGGTATGTCTCTAAAAGCTTTGCACACCTGAATTGTACAATATTTGCACATTATTCTTGAAACAGCTATTCAAGCTCTGTCAAGTTGGTTGTTGATCATTGCTAGACAGCCATTTTCAAGTCTTGCCATAGATTGTCAAGGCTATTTAGGTAAAAACTGTAACTAAGTCACCCAGGAATATTCAATTTCATCTTGGTAAGCAACTCCAGTGTAGATTTTCCCTGTGTTTTAGGTTATTGTCCTGCTGAAAGGTGAATTAATCTCCCAGTGTCTGGTAGAAAGCAGACTGAACCAGGTTCTCCTCTAGGAATTAGCCTGTGCTTCGCTCTATTCCGTTTCTTTTGGTATTCAGTGATGTCTTGTGTTGGATTTGCCCCAAACATAAGACCTTGTATTCAGCACATAAAGTACATTTCTTTGCCAAATGTTTTTCAGTTTTATTGTTGTGCCTTATTGCAAACAGGATGCATGTCTTGGAATATCTTTATTCTGTACAGGGTTCCTTCTTTTCACTCTGTATTGTGGCGTAACTACAGTGTTGTTGACCCATCCTCTCTTTTGTATAATTGTTTTAAAGTCACCTTTGGAAATCCTTGAGCGATTTCCTTCCTCTCCGGCAACTGAGTTGAGCCTGTATCTTTGTAGTGACTGGGTGTATTGATACACCTTACAAAGTGTAATTAATAACTTCACCTTGCTCAAAGGGCTTCCGGCGCCGACAGAGATAGCCGCTTCGCTTCGCGTTCCTAGGAAACTATGCAGTATTTAGTTTTTTTTACGTGTTATTTCTTACATTGGTACCCCAGGTAATCTTAGGTTTTATTACATACAGTCGGGAGGAACTACTGAATATAAGAGCAACGTCAACTCACCATCATTACGACCAGGAATATGACTTTCCCGAAGCGGATCCTGTGTTTTGCCTTCCACCCAGGACAATTTATCTGATCCCAGCCGGCGAACCTAAACAACGTCTCCTTAAAAGGGGCAAACGAAGTGGTCTTCTGGTCAGGCTCCGGAGACGGGCACATCGTGCACCACTCCCTAGCATACTACTCGCCAATGTCCAGTCTCTTGACAACATGGTTGATGAAATCCAAGCAAGGGTTGCCTTCCAGAGAGACATCAGAGACTGTAACGTTCTTTGCTTCACAGAAACATGGCTCACTCGAGAGACGCTATCGGAGTCGGTGCAGCCAGCTGGTCTCTTCACGCTGTTGACCGCATTATCTACCAAGGGAATTCTCTTCGATTATAATCACAGCCGTATATATTCCCCCCCAAGCAGACACATCGATGGCCCTGAACAAACTTTATTTGACTCTATGTAAACTGGAAACCACATATCCTGAGGCTGCATTCATTGTAGCTGGGGATTTTAACAAGGCTAATCTGAAAACAAGACTCCCTAAATTCTATCAGCATATCGATTGCGCAACCTTGTAAAACCCTGGATCATTGTTATTCTAACTTCCGCAACGCATATAAGGCCCTCCCCCGCCCTCCTTTCGGAAAAGCTGACCACGACTCCATTTTGTTGCTTCCAGCCTACAGACAGAAACTAAAACAAGAAGCTCCCGCGCTCAGGTCTGTTCAACGCTTGTCCGACTAATCTGATTCCAAGCTTCAAGACTGCTTCGATCACGTGGATTGGCACGGCCCGCTACCAAAACCTGCGGACTCTCCTTCACTGCAGTCGACGTGAGTAAAACATTTAAACGTGTTAACCCTCGCAAGGCTGCAGGCCCAGACGGCATCCCCAGCCGCGTCCTCAGAGCATGCGCAGACCAGCTGGCTGGTGTGTTTACGGACATATTAAATCAATCCTTATCCCAGTCTGCTGTTCCCACATGCTTCAAGAGGGCCACCATTGTTCCTGTTCCCAAGAAAGCTACGGTAACTGAGCTAAACGACTACCGCCCCGTAGCACTCACTTCCGTCATCCTGAAGTGCTTTGAGAGACTAATCAAGGACCATATCACCTCCACCCTACCTGACACCCTAGACCCACTCCAATTTGCCCGCCCTGTGCAACTGAGTACTGGCCTTCCTGACGGGCCGCCCCCCAGGTGGTGAGGGTAGGTAACAACATCTCCACCCCGCTGATCCTCAACACTGGGGCCCCACAAGGGTGCGTTCTGAGCCCTCTCCTGTACTCCCTGTTCACCCACGACTGCGTGGCCATGCACGCCTCCAACTCATTCATCAAGTTTGCAGATGACACTACAGTGGTAGGCTTGATTACCAACAACGACGAGACGGCCTACAGGGAGGAGGTGAGGGCCCTCGGAGTGTGGTGTCAGGACAATAACCTCACACTCAATGTCAACAAAACAAAGGAGATGATTGTGGACTTCAGGAAACAGCAGAGGGAGCACACCCCTATCCACATTGACGGGACAGTAGTGGAGAGGGTAGTAAGTTTTAAGTTCCTCGGCGTACACATCACGGACAAACTGAATTGGTCCACCCACACAGACAGCGTTGTGAAGAAGGCGCAGCAGCGCCTCTTCAACCTCAGGAGGCTGAAGAAATTTGTCTTGTCACCAAAAGCACTCACAAACTTCTACAGATGCACAATCGAGAGCATCCTGTCATGCTGTATCACCGCCTGGTACGGCAACTGCACACAACCGGAAGGCTCTCCAGAGGGTAGTGAGGTCTGCACAACGCATCACTGGGGGCAAACTACCTGCCCTCCAGGACACCTACACCACCCGATGTCACAGGGAGGCCATAAAGATCCTCAAGGACAACAACCACCCGAGCCACTGCCTGTTCACCCCGCTATCATCCAGAAGGCAAGGTCAGTACAGGTGCATCAAAGCAGGGACCGAGAGACTGAAAAACAGCTTCTATCTCAAGGCCATCAGACTGTTAAACAGCCACCACTAATATTGAGTGGCTGCTGCCAACATACTGACTCAACTCCAGCTCACTTTAAGAATAGAAATTGATGGGAATTGATCAAAAATGTACCACTAGCCACTTTAAACAATGCCACTTAATATAATGTATATGTATATACTGTACTCTATATCATCTACTGCATCTTGCCATCTTTATGTAATACATGTATCAGTAGCCACTTTAAACTATGCCACTTTTATGTTTACATACCCTACATTACTCATCTCATATGTATATACTGTACTCGATACCATCTACTGCATCTTGCCTATGCCGTTCTGTACCATCACTTATTCATATATCTTTATGTACATATTCTTTATCCCTTTACACTTGTGTGTATAAAGTAGTAGTTGTGGAATTGTTAGGTTAGATTACTCGTTGGTTATTACTACATTGTCAGAACTAGAAGCACAAGCATTTCGCTACACTCGCATTAACATCTGCTAACCATGTGTATGTGACAAATAAAATTTGATTTGATTTGATCTGTCTTATTTTTTAAATTTGTACCCATCTACCAATAGGTGCCCTTCTTTGTGAGGCATTGGAAAACCTCCGTGGTCTTTGTGGTTGAATCCTGCTCGACTGAGGGACCTTACATATAATTGTATGTGTGGGGTACAGAGATGAGGTAGTCATTAAAAAATAATGTTAAACAATATTATTGTACACGGAGTGAGTCCATGTAACTTAGCTTTTATTTGTAATTCATTAGTGAAAATGCCAAAACATATCTAAAATGTCCACTTTGACATTATGGGGTATTGTGTGACACAAAATCTTTAAATTCAGTCGGTAACACAACAAAATGTGGAAAAAGTCAATGAGTGTAAATACTTTCTGAAGGCACTTTGAATGTGAGTTATAGATTCATACATGTATGGGTGGTCCCGGGAATCGAAACCAACTATGTTGGCATTGCAAGCACCATGCTCTACCAAAATGAAACGGCCTCTCACTATATAATAAACTTCCTTTATAAACTGCGTTTATTTTCAGCAAACTTAACATATGTAAATATTTGTATGAACATAACAAGATTCAACAACTGAGACATAAACTGAACAAATTCCCCAGACATGTGACTAACAGAAATGGAATAATGTGTCCCTGAACAAAGGGAGGGGGGGGGGGGGGTCAAAATCAAAAGGAACTGTCAGTATCTGGTGTGGCCACCAGCTGCATTAAGTACTGCAGTGCATCTCCTCCTCATGGACTACACCAGATTTGCCAGTTCTTGCTGTGAGATGTTACCCCACTCTTCCACCAAGGCACTGTGCAAGTTCCTGGACATTTCTGGGGGGAATGGCCCTAGCCCTCACCCTCCGATCCAACAAGTCCCAGACGTGCTCAATGGGATTGAGATCCGGGCTCTTTGCTGGCCATGGCAGAACACTGACATTCCTGTCTTGCAGGAAATCACGCACAGAACGGCATTATGGCTGGATGGCATTATCATGCTAGAGGGTCATGTCAGGATGAGCCTGCAGGAAGGGTACCACATGAGGGAGGAGGATGTCTTCCCTGTAACGCACAGCGTTGAGATTACCTCCAATGACAACAAGCTTAGTCTGATGATGCTGTGACACACCCCCCCAGACCATGACGGACCCTCCACCTCCAAATTGATCCTGCTCCAGAGTACAGGCCTCGGTGTAATGCTCATTCCTTTGACGATAAACGCTAATCCGACCATCACCCCTGGTGAGACAAAACCGCGACTCATCGGTGAAGAGCACTTTTTGCCAGTCCTGTCTGGTCCAGCGACGGTGGGTTTGTGCCCATAGGCGACGCTGTTACCGGTGATGTTTGGGGAGGACCTGCCTTTACGACAGGCCTACAAGCACTCAGTCCAGCCTCTCTCAGCCTATTGCGGACAGTCTGAGCACTGATGCAAGGATTGTGCATTCCTGGTGTAACTTGGGCAGTTGTTGTTGCCATCCTGTACCTGTCCCGCAGGTGTGATGTTCGGATGTACCGATCCTGTCTCCCTGTAGCGCTGTCTTAGGCGTCTCACAGTACGGACATTGCAGTTTATTGCTCTGGCCACATCTGCAGTCCCCATGCCTCCTTGCAGCATGCCTAAGGCATGTTCATGCAGATGAGCAGGACTCCTGGGCATCTTTTTTTTTCAGTCAGTAGAAAGGCCTCTTTAGCGTCCTAGGTTTTCAGAACTGTGACCTTAATTGCCTACCATCTGTAAGCTGTGTTTTAAAGACTGTTCCACAGGTGCATGTTCATTAATTGTTTATGGTTCATTGGACAAGCATGGGAAACTGTGTTTAAATCCTTTACATTGAAGATCTGTGAAGTTATTTCGATTTTTACGAATTATTTTTAAAAGACAGGATCATGAAAAAGGGACATTTAGTATATATATTGCACCTTTAAGATTGTCTTCTTGGGGGAATTAGTTAGGTGTCCCTCTGACATGAACTTGATATGGGCAGATGAAAATAGAAGGGGAAAAAACATGGATCAGCATATTTGGTCAAGTAAGGAGCTGTAGTAATACCACAGATTCATTTCTGTCTGCAGATCAAATTAGTGTCTGTTCTGTTCTGCACAGTCAGGCTAATTTATCTTGCATGCCAGTAACAGAAAGACCTTTAACAAACCCAATATTAAACACTGACCACAGACCCACAATTGCAGGCTGGAAATCCCCCTGCAAGGTTTGCGGTAGCCATCTTTGGTTTCATGATGACAGCAGATATGCAATCAGTGTAAACAAGATGCAGACGTATGAATCTCTGCCGTAAACAACTAACCACAGAGCCTCATTACGCCCTTGTGTAATGGTCTTATGGCTCCCTGGCGACGGCAGGTACCCCACTCACCCTAGTCCCCGATGTGGGAAGAGGGGCGTCTGTCTGGGTGACTCAGCAGAGCACTATGGCTGGGTCCCAAATGGCACCCTATTATATTCCCTATAGTGCACTTCTTTTGACCAGGTAGTGCACCATGTAGGGAATAGGGTGCCATTTAGCATACAGGTAGCTGTTTTGTCTTAGAGCAGCTGAGGAGAATCATGAACAGTTCTCATGTAAGAGTTATGAGACTTGTTATGAAACATGGTTCTGGAAATTATGCCAGTCAAGAGGCAGTCAATGTTATTGAAAGTTTACACTCACCAGACAGATTATTAGGTACACCACTCCGTTCACGGAGTGGATTGCTCTTACAGACAGTGAGTCACATGGCTGTGGCTTGCTATATAAAGGAGATAGAGAGGCATTGAGGTACTCAATTACTGTTCGATTGAACATTAGAATGGGCCCAAACAAGTGACCTAAGTGACTTTGGGCGTGGTATGATTGCCAGTGCCTGGCGCGCCGGATCCAGTATCTCAGGAACGGCCGCCATTCCTGAGCTTTTCACGCACTACAGAGTCTACGGTTTGACAGAGAATGGTGCAACAAACAAAAAACATCCAGTCAACAGCAGTCCTGTGGGCAAAAACAGCTCGTTGATGAGAGAAGTTGAAGGAGAATGGCAAGAAACCCGCAAGCTAACAGGCGGGCCACAACCAGACAAATAATGGCGAGGTACAACAGTGGTGTGGAGAACGACATCTCGGGAACGCACATCTTGTCAAACCTTGTCATGTATGGGCTATTGAAGCAAACGACCACACCGGGTTCCACTTATATCAGCTAAAAACAAGAAGAAGCTGCTCCAGTGGGCACACGATCACCAACACTGGACAATTGAGAAGTGGAAAAACATCACCTGGAATATGACATCGAGTTTACTTGAGTGGTCAGTCCCCAAACCTCAACCCAGTAGAGTATCTTTGGGATGAGACGGAACGGGCTGTTCGCAGCATGAATGTACCTCCATCCAATCTACTGCAAGTGGGTGATGCCATCGTGTCAGCATGGACCAATGTCCCTGTGGAACATTTCCGACACCTTGTAGAATGCCCAGAAGAATTTAGGCTGTTCTGGAGGCAAAGGGGGGGTCTGATCCAGTACTAGATGGGCGTACCTAATAAGCTGGCCGGGCAGCAGGCCATTTTCATTAAGCTAGCATATATAATTGTTTTAAGATGGTCAAACCATGGATCATTTATCTATTTGATCTTGGATTTTAGAACCCATTTAGATATCAAAAATATATATTAAAAAATGATTTGATAAAAAATTGAATTTGGCCTTTACTACTATAGCACATAGAAATGCATTGAATAAGACATTCATAAAATACAAAAAAGACAGTCATAAGGAATACGGTTTTGAAGTGTCTGTCTTATATCTAGGAGATATAAGAAACCTCAGGAAATATTGTTGTTTTTTTTGGACACATATTTAACCCCTTATTTTGGCACAAAACTACATCCATACTTCAGTTTGTTTGTATGGGTTACCTTCAGACGAGTCCCGTGACACTGTTGTGTTTGTGAGGGTCTCTCATTTCCATAGAGTGGCACATTACAGTTTCTAAGCCAAACTGTTACAGCCAAACTGTTACGTCTGCTGCTACAGACGTTTTTGTGAAAAGACCGATTTTTTGAGACTTCTCATGGTCTGACAAACACCGCTGTTGCTCGGCCACCTTCCACAACAGATGCGGATGGTGGATTTTGATGGGGATTTTAAAATTATGTTTCTTAGATTGACACACAGGTGTGTCAATAGACTCTTAATGATTAATGTGTAAATTGTTCAAAGTAGTCATTGTGCATAGAGTTGTATGGTTTGTTAAACTTTGAAATCAATGGTTTTTGTTTGGCATATATTTTGAAGTGAAAAATTGGAGTCTCAGCATGAATCCGTTACCATGGAATTGCCCTTATGAGATATTACATTTTTTTACACAGGCCAAGACTCTAAGGATTTTTTTTTAACACAGGCCAAGACTCTCAAATATTTTCTTTCTATGATGTTAGTGCTTTCAGAGTTGATTGTTAAACTCAAGTTGACTTTTTGTAATTTTTGAGATTTTTTTTTCTTGGAATAATTGAACTGTAAATGCATCCCCTTTCTGTACTTTGCTACAGTGCATTCGAAATGTATTCAGACCCCTTTCCTTTTTCCACATTTTGTTACGTTACAGCCTTATTCTAAAATGGAATAAACAGGTTTTTCTAAATGTTTGTGCATTTATTTATGAATTACCAATAACATTAATTGTATAAAGATGGCGCCGAAGAACATAGCTGACGTTTACACTCTCCCAACCAATTGTGAATTTTGTATAAAAAAAAAGTGTTTTGTGTAACTTAGTTTGTAACTTATTGTGTACATAATGTTCCTGCTAACGTTTCTTATGACCAAAAATAACTTCTGGACATAAGAAAAGCGATTACTCACCGCGGACTGGAAGAAACTTTTTACTTTAACGAGTCCGACGAGAAGGATATCCTGCTTTCACTGGAACAGGACCAGATCCACGGCTTTTGCGTGAAGAAAACGCAGATCAGGGATCCTTCTGAGAAGCCAGAGGCGAGCGAGTAAACTCCCAATGCCTTCCATTCTCCTTGCTAACGTGCAATCGTTAGAAAATGAAATTGATGACCTACTATTAAGATTATCCTACCAACGGGACATTAAAAACTGTAACATCTTATGTTTCACGAGACGTGGCTGAACGGAGAAACGGACAATATAGACCTGGCAGGATTTTCCATGCACCAGCAGAACAGAGACGCTACCTCTGTTAAGACGAGGGGTGTGTCTTTTTGTCAATAACAGCTGGTGCGCGATGTATAATATTAAAGAAGTCTCGAGGTATTGCTCGCCTGAGGTAGAGTACCTTATGATATCTACCAAGAGAGTTCTCATCTGTATTATTCGTAGCCGTCTATTTACCACCACAAAGCAAAGCTGGAACAAAGACCGCTCTCAAACACCTCTATAAGGCCATAAGCAAAGAAGAAAATGCTAACCCAGAAGCGGCACTCCTAGTGGCCGGGGACTTTAATACAGGCAAACTTACATCGGTTTTACCAAATTTTTACCAGCATGTCACATGTGCAACCAGGGGGGAAAAATCCTAGACCACCTTTACTCCACACACAGAGATACATACAAAGCTCTCCCTCGCCCTTCATTTGTAAAATCTGACCACAATTCTATCCTCCTGATTCCTGCTTACAAGCAAAAACTAAAGCAGAAAGCACCAATGACTCGCTCAATACGGAAGTGGTCAGATGACGCGGATGCTACATTACAGGACTGTTTTGCTAGCATAGACTGGAATATGTTCCGGGATTCATCCAATGGCATTGAGGAATACACCACCTCAGTCATCGGCTTCATCAATAAGTGCATCGATGACGTCGTCCCCACAGTGACTATACGTACATATCCCAACCAGAAGCCATGGATTACAGGCAACATCTGCATCGAGCTAAAGGCTAGAGCTGCCGCTTTCAAGGAGCGGGAGACTAATCCGGATGCTTATAAGAAATCCTGCTGTGCCCTCAGACGAACCATCAAACAAGCAAACGTCAATACATGATTAAGGTTGAATCCTACTACACCGGCTCTGACGCTCGTCGGATGTGGCAGTGCTTGAAAACTATCACGGACAACAAAGGGAAACCCAGACACGAGCTGCCCAGTGACGTGAGCCTACCAGACGAGCTAAATGCCTTTTATGCTCGCTTCGAGGCAAGCAACGCTGAAGCATGCAAGAGAGCATCAGCTGTTCTGGATGACTGTGTGATAACGCTCTCGGTAGCCGAAGTGAACAAAACCTTTAAACAGATCAACATTCACAAAGCTGCTGGGCCAGACGGATTACTAGGACTTGTACTCAAATCATGCGGGGACCAACTGTCAAGTGTCTTCACTGACATTTTCAACGTCTCCTTGACCGAGTCTGTAATACCCACATGTTTCAAGCAGACCACCATATTAACTGTGCCCAAGGAAGTGAAGGTAACCTGCCAAAATGATTATCGCCCTGTGGCACTCACGTCAGTAGCCATGAAGTGCTTTGAAAGGCTGGTCGTGGCTCACATCCACAGCATCCTCCCGGACACACTGGACCCACTTCAATTCGCATACCACCCCAACAGATCCACAGATGACGCAATCTCAATCGCACTCCACACCGCCCTTTCTCACCTGGACAAAAGGAACACCTATGTGAGAATGCTGTTCATCGACTACAGCTCAGCGTTCAACACCATAGTGCCCACAAAGCTCATCACTAAGCTAAGGACTCTGGGACTAAACACCTCCCTCTGCAACTGGATCCTGGACTTCCTGACGGGCCACCCCCAGGTGGTAAGAGTAGGCAACAACACGTCTGCCACGCTGATCCTTAACACTGGGGTCCCTCAGGGGTGTGGACTTAATCCGACACAACAACACAACAGTAGCAGGCCTGGTCACCGACAATGATGAGACAGCCTATAGGGAGGAGGTCAGAGACCTGGCAGTGTGTTGCCAGTACAAGAATATCTCCCTCAATGTGATCAAGACAAAGGAGATGATTGTGGACTACAGGAAAAAGAGGTCCAAGCGTGCCCCCATTCTCATCTACGGGGCTGCAGTGGAGCAGGTTGAGAGCTTCGAGTTCCTTGGTATCCACCACCAACAAACTAACATGGTCCAACCACACCAAGACAATCGTGAAGAGGGCACGACAAAACCTATTCCCCCTCAGGAGACTGAAAAGATTTGGCATGGGTCCTCAGATCCTCATCACTGCCTGGTATGGCAACTGCTCGGTCTCTGACCACAAGGCACATCCAGGACCTCTATACAAGGCGGTGTCAGAGGAATGGCCTAAAAATTGTCAAAGACTCCAGGCACCCTAGTCATAGACTGTTCTCTCTGCTACCGCATAGCACCAAGTCTAGGTCCAAGTGGCTTCTAAACAGCTTCTACCCCCAAGCCATAAGTCTCCTGAACACCTAATCAAATGGCTACCCAGACTACCCCCCCCCCCCCCCCCCCCCCTTTTTACACCACTGCTACTCTCTGTTGTTATCATCTATGCATAGTCACATTAATAACGCTACCTACATGTGCATTTCACCTCTACTAACCGGTGCCCCCGCACATTGACTCTGTACCGGTACCCCCCTGTATATAGTCTCGCTATTGTTATTTTACTGCTGCTCATTAATTACTTGTTACTTTTATTTCTTATCCATATTTTTTAAAACTGCATTGTTGGTTAAGGGCTTGTAAGTAAGCATTTCCCTGTAAGGTCTACTACACCTGTTCTATTCAGCGCATGTGACTAATACAATTTTATTTATTTGAAACATCACATCACAGAAGAAAAATATATGGCAAATAGAAATCCAATTTGGATGGTGTTAAGAGATAGATGGGATGGATTGAATGGAGCTGAAGGGTGGGACTAATAACAACATGATAACTCATGTAAAATATACTGTGCCCGTAAAAATATATAGGTTCATAACATTTGTGAAACAGCCCAGTTAAAAACATATGGCAAATATAATTCAAACTGGATGGACATCAGAAATAGATGAGAGAGGTTGAGGGAAGATGAAGGACATGACTAAAAACAAAACATATCTATTGTAAACTAGATTTTGTTTGTCAAATGTATATAGTATGTATAAGATGGAAGTAGTGAAAACATCAAAGCGACGAAATAACATATATGGAATCATGTAGTAAAGCTGTCATCAAGGCAAAGTGTGGTTACTTTGAAGAATCTGTTTAACACTTTTTTGGTTACTACATGATTTCATATGTGCTATTTCACAGTTTTGATGTCTTCACTACTATATTATAGAATGTAGAAAATAGTATAAATAAAGAAAAACCCTGGAATGAGTAGGTGTGTCCAAACTTTTGACTGGTACTGTATATATTACCCCAAAAAATATTAGGGACGGGAAATTAGAAGATGCTGCCATGTGTGGAATTATAGGTGACTCGTTTACCATGTCTTGTTTTGAGGTGTTTTGACTGATTTCATGTCAATTCACTAGCTAGCTAACCAACAACTGTAATTATGTATTTGATAGACAACAAGTGCTCATTGTGCAATTGTATTTATGTTTTCAACAAACGTTTGGAGACAAAATATAGTTTGCATGTTGTCAACAAGCCAACACCGTCTGTTTTGCCCCATAGTTGTGCACGCGTCGGTTTTGTTGCTAAACAACCAACATGTTTATAAGCTCATCAAAAACAAAGACAAAATTCATGAAGTGCTGTTGTTCATCCTCTTTCTTACACTCTTAGGCCTACTGGTGGAGGAGAGGAGGTTTTTATGCTGATAGACAAATTCCAGGTTAGAATTAAAACGTTTTCATGTATCTCCTATAGCTTGTTTATGCCTGTTGACTGCTACAGCTTTAATACAATTCACCAGCTAAAACACGTGCCACAATAAGAGGTTGTCTGCCCTGCTTCCATACATACAAAGAATGGCAATTCTGACACATTTACATTTTAGTTACTTAGCAGACACTCTTATCCAGAGCGACTTACAGTTAGGGAATTCATCTTAATGTCACGGTTGTTAGAATGGACGGACCAAGGCGCAGCGTGATTAGAGTTCCACATCTTTCATTTAGTGAAACTTAAACAAAAACAATAAACAAACAGCGACCGTGGAGTACCATAGTGCTACAAAACACTAACACAAAACAATATCCCACAAAAGCAGGTGGGAACAGGGACACCTTAAGTGTGATCCCCAATTAGAGACCATGATAATCAGCTGCCTCTAATTGGGAACCATACTCAATCCCATACATAGAAATAAATTGACTAGAACACCCCCTAGTCACGCCCTGACCTACAACACTATACAGAACCAAGGGCTCTCTACGGTCAGGGCGTGACACAAACTTCTACTTCATCACAATCCCGGATCCGGGAGCACCCCCATCAGTAAAAAAGCTGACTAGCATAGCCTAGCATAGCGTCACAAGTAAATACTAGCATCTAAATATCATTAAATCACAAGTCCAAGACACCAGATGAAAGATACACATCTTGTGAATCCAGCCATCATTTCTGATTTTTAAAATGTTTTACAGGGAAGACACACTATGTAAATCTATTAGCTAACCACGATAGCAAAAGACACCACTTTTTTTCCCCACCATTTTTTTCCTGCATAGGTAGCTATCACAATTTCGACCAAATAAAGATATAAATTGCCACTAACCAAGAAACAACTTCATCAGATGAAAGTCTGATAACATATTTATTGTATAGCATATGTTTTGTTAGAAAAATGTGCATATTTCAGGTATAAATCATAGTTTACCATTGCAGCCACCATCACAACTCTCACCAAAGCAACTAGAATAACTACAGAGACCATCGTGTATTACCTAAATACTCATCATAAAACATTTCTGAAAAATACACAGCGTACAGCAAATGAAAGACAAAGATCTTGTTAACCCAGCCAATATTTCAGATTTTTTAAGTGTTTTACAGCAAAAACACAATATAGCATTATATTAGCTTACTACAATAGCCAACCACACAACAGCATTGATTCAGGCCAACAATAGCGATAACGAATAAACCAGCAAAAGATATACATTTTTTCACTAACCTTCTCAAACTTCTTCAGATGACAGTCCTATAACATCATATTACACAATACATATAGAGTTTGTTCAAAAATGTTCATATTTAGCGGCACAAATCGTGGTTATACAATGAGAAAAGTAGCCAAGCTGCCAACAATATGTCGGGAGAAATCTTTGGAGAGGCACCTAATCTAATCAGTAACTAATCCTAAACTTGACTAAAAAATACAGGTTGGACAGCAAATGAAAGATACATTAGTTCTTAATGCAATCGCTGTGTTAGATTTTTAAAATTAACGTTACTACGACATACAGCGTGCGTTAAAGCGAGACCGCACCGAAATTAATGGCGGAATATGAGTTTACATTTTTCAACAGAACAACGAATTAACATCATAAATAGTTCTTACTTTTTGATGAGCTCCCATCAGAATCTTGGGCAAGTTGTCCTTTTTCCAAAAGAATCGTTGCTCGGTTGTAGATTGTCGCCTTCAACGTTGGAATTAGCAGTAAACATTAGCCATGTGGCAAAGACGTGTCCAACTCACTATAACGCAGCACTAATAAATATCCGAAAATCGCAATATACTGATATAAACTGATATAACTCGGTTTAAAATAACAACATTATGATGTCTTTAACACCTATATCGAATAAAAACAGAGCCGGATATATCTAAGGGCTATAACGGGAGCTTTCTAGAACGACATCCAGAGGTCCTTTTTGTGTCATGGCGAAGAGAAGAAAGGAAGGACCCCACGTTGCCAGCCCATTTATAAGCTCTCAGATCTGCCTAGCAACACCATTTCAATTCTCACTATTCGCTGACATCCAGGGGAAGGTGTATGCAGTGCATCTCAACCAATAGAAGACAAGCAAATTAATAAAGGGACCTCCGAACAGCCTGCAGATTTCAGCATTCTCACATCCTCATAGGAAAATTGCTCCAACTTCAGTTCTGTTTTACTCACAGATATAATTCAAAAGGTTTTACAAACTAGAGAGTGTTTTCCATCCAATAGTAATAATAATATGCATATTGTACAAGCAAGAATTGAGTACGAGGCAGTTTAATTTGGGAACGAAATTATTACAAAGTGCAAACAGCACCCCCTATTGAGAAAGGGTTTTAAGATAAACAGGTGGGACAACCACATATCACAGGCATAGAAAGTACATAGTTAGGAAAAGGAGGGAGGGCGTTCAAGTGCTGGTTAAAGTATATATTTTTTAATTGTGGGGGGGTTCGAGTTGAGGATGACGATTATGTAAGATACTGTTTTAGCAAACATTTCACAAGATAACTGATTTAGCAAACATTTAACTTCATAATTACCAGCTGATGGTAGGTAAATTGTATTCATCTAGTTGAAAATGCAAACAACGACCTAAAACTAAAGATATTATCCAGTCTAGATAGCTATCTACCTATCATTTCATCCTGGCTAGCCATCTAGCTAACAGCCTGTGTGTCCCTGTCGCATAGCATGGGCTTCGATTAGCATGTTAACATTTGCACCACAGTGGCTATTTTCGGTAGTTAAACATGAGACGCTGATAATCATGACAAAGATTATAATCATGTCATGCATGGCTTAGCACATCAGCAATCAACATTAACCCAACTAACGTTAGCTAGTTAGCGGCCAGCAGAATGCAGCTGGCCAGCTAATGTGACTGCACTGTCACGACCAAATACCTAACCTGAGCAATTGTAATGAGTACTAAGAAGAAGAGGGAGCCATTGCTCAGCAACATCTGCTGCTTATGAGGACAGGAATGGAGCATAGATATTGTACACCAAATGGATATTACGGAAAGCAGAGTGGATAGTAGACATCCTTGGGGAACAGAAATAGATAGGTATCCAAAAGTCTTTTGTTGTAAGCCACATTTCATAGACCCAAAAGTCTGCAGCTTTATTGTGTCAAGGACTTTCCAGAAACTTTCCCTCTCTGACATACTCAAAGGATGCGTCCCACATGGCACCCTACTCTGTATTTAAAGCACTACTTTTGATCAGGGCATAGGGCTCTGGACGAAAGTAGTGCACTATATCTGGAATGGGGTTCCATTTGGGATGCAGCCTCTAACTCTGGAGTGCATCATCATCAGGTGTGCTAGCTATAACAGATCAGTCCTCCAGTCCAAAGTCCAATCAAAGGCTCTTACAGGCTTCTCACACTCCCTCTTTCAGCCTCACACACTGACACTTGCGCTTTATAACAAATCCATAAAGCTTCAGAATGATATGATTGGTTTCAACAGCGCTGATTTGATGTGGAGGAGTCCTGTTTCCACATACACATTCCACTGACACACAGAGAGCCGAGCATGGCTATGGCTCTCACTGTACTTGTAGAGGAACATGAAAACACCAGGGCTTTCCCTCTCTAAAAGCAGATGACTAGTGGTGCAAGTTACATATGCAGATGGAGAGGTGTGTGTTTCACTGATAGGTGCAGTCAGGTGGATCGCACATCAGCCAAGCTACTATACACATTATACAGAACAACCATGGATGGATACAGTAATCATAAGGAGACTCATTAAACTCACTAAACTCAATGATTGTGTGGCAGTAACTCTTTAGAATTCCCTTTCTGGAGGAGAAAAAAAAACAGTTTACCTGTGAATAAAAAAAGAAATCATTAAAATCATTGGAATCGGAAAAAGAAATACGTAATATATTTCTCATGAATTTCTTGTCAGAACACCAACGCAGTTGTGAACCTTTGGGTTTCTTTATCGAGATCAAATCTCCACTGGGGTATTTGATTTGATTATGAAACAGCTCCTTTTTGAAGATTTGATCAGAGAATACTTGATGTTGTTTGCTTCCCTGCATAGAGAGTATACTGTTTCCTTCTGTAACTCATGCATTGTACTCGGGGTTCTCAAGTCCAAGTGTAATTCTTTTTATCTTATCAGCTGTGGTTCAGGCCAGGGCCCAACCTTATCCCCTCTCCTCTCTCTCCCTGTGTTCAATATTTATAGAGAGTGGTTCAGCTGGGCCGGCCGCTGCAGACTTACATGTTATTCCTGTCACTGATTAAAAAAAATGTGCCAGACCACAAAGCCATCACCCAGTCGGGTATGCATTATCCCAAAATAAAGCAGACCCAATTTAACCAACCTGGCCCCTCCAACCTCTGACTTTTGACTTGATTTGACTTGTGAATGTTGAATTGGAAAGAGATATTGTTTTCCTGAACCTCGTCACAACCTAAAATTGACTTTTCGTGTTCAAGGCAGACACTGAGACATTTAAGACCTGCAGGAGACCAGGCGGCTGTGGACGATCACGGATGAAAAGTTAATGTGCCCTAATGCTTTAAATAGGGAATAGGGGGCCATTTGGGAGACAATCCAAATCTATGTGAGAGGGAACAGAGGGGTGAAGCCCACCCTGACAGGGTCTAATCCAAAACACACAGATGTTTTCTTTTCACTTCTTCTGATAAAATCCCCACCACCACCGTTGCTCTCCTCTCCTTGCACCCCATTTCTATGCTATCTGAGGGACAAAAGGGTGACCGAACAATGCACGGGGGGCATAGCCCCCTCCGGACCCCAGCCCAATCCTGCGCTGGGAGAAATGAGGGCTACATCTATATAGTGCACTATTTTTGACCTGGGCCCATAGGGCTATTGTCAAAATGGAGGCACTGTAATAATAAATAGGGTGCCATTTGGAATGCACCCAGCTCTCCCCTCTCCTCTCTCCTCTCTCTCTCAATCCTCTATTTTCTCCCTCCCCCTCTCCTCTCTCCCCTCTCCTCTCTATCCTCTCCTCTCTACCCTCTCCTCTCTACCCTCTCCAGTCATGAATGACCAGCACATTCCTCTCCTGCCAGATGCACGGGGACGGGGGCTCCAGAGAAGGGGGACCAGACCAGTCCACTCACCCCCTCCGCAGTGCTTCATCACTCAACCAGCCCTGTGCTACCGCTCTATAGGCCTTGGACACATCACTCTGCCTCGGTCCCAAATGGCACAAGGGGTGCACTATATAGGGAGCCATTTGGGATGCAATCTTTCTCTGCTGCAGGCAACTTTGCAGAACTCCCTTACACACACTCCATATTATCTGTCCCACTCAATGAGGTTCTGCTTATGTATGGGCTGAAGTGCATGGTGTCCTGAAGATATTGTATTGGAGAGATAAGAACATTGTATCCCTTGTGTCCACAAAAAAACACAAAACATGACAAGTTATTGGAGATGGAAGGGAGTTTCATGCGATCATGGCTCTGTATATTACTTTGCGTTGCCGTGAATTCGTTCTGGGCTTGGGGGCTGTGAAGAGACCCCTGATGGCATGTCTTGTGGGGTATTTGTGGGTGTCTGAAGAGACCCCTGGTGGCATGTCTTGTGGGGTATTTGTGGGTGTCTGAGCTGATTGTTATTTGATTATGTAGACAATCTGGAATTTTTGTCACAGTAATGTTTATAATAAAAACTAAACTGCTCCAACAGCGCAGTAGTATCTAACAGTGCAGTAGTATCTAAAAACAATACACAAATCTAAAAGTAAAATAATGGAATTAAGAAATAATAGGTTGAGCAATGTCGGAGTGGCATTGACTAAAATGCAGTAGAATAGAATAGAGTATATACATATGAGATGAGTAAAGCAGCATGTAAACATTATTTAAATGTTATTAAAGTGGCCAGTGATTCTAAGTCTATGTATATAGTGCAGTAGCCTCTAAGGTGCAGGGTTGCGTAACCGTGTGGAAGCCGGCTAGTGATGGCTATTTAACAGTCTGATGGCCTTGAGATAGAAGCTGTTTTCCAGTCTCTCGGTTCCAGCTTTGATGCACCTGTACTGACCTCACCTTCTGGATGATAGCGGGTGAACAGTCCATGGCTCGGGTGGTTGATGTCCTTGATGATCGTTTTGGCCTTCCTGTGACATCGAGTGCAGGTGTCCTGGAGGGCAGGTAGTTTGCCCCCGGTGATGCGTTAGGCAGACCGTACCACCCTCTGGAGAGCCCTGCGGTTGCGGGTGTTGCAGTTGCCGTACCAGACCGTGATACACCCAACAGGATCCTCTCAATTGTGCATCTGTAGAAGTTTGTGAGGGTTTTTAGGGGCCACGACAAATTTCTTCAGCCTCCTGAGGTTGTGTGGGTGGACCATTTCAGATCGTCAGTGATGTGTATGCCGAGGAACTTGAAGCTTTCCACCTTCTCCACTGCAGTCCCATCGATGTGGATAGGGGCGTGCTCCCTCTGCTGTTTCCTGAAGTCCACAATAAACTCCTTTGTTTTGTTGACGTTGAGTGAAAGGTTATTTTCCTAGCACCACTCTCCCAGGGCCCTCACCTCCTCCCTGTAGGCTGTCTCGTCATTGTTGGCAATCAGGCCTACTACTGTTGTGTTGTTTGCAAACGTGATGATTGTGTTGGAGGTGTGCATGGCCACGCAGTCTTGGGTGAACAGGGAGTACAGGAGGGGTCTGATCCTGATCCTGTGTTGAGGATCAGTGAAGTGGAGGTGTTGTTTCCTACCTTCACAACCTAGAAGCGGCCCGTCAGGAAGTCCAGGACCCAGTTGCACAGTACTGGGTTCAAACCCAGGGCCCCAAGCTTAATGGTGAGCTTGAAGGGTACTATGGTGTTGAATGCTGAGCTATAGTCAATGAACAGCATTCGTACATAGATATTAATCTTGTCAAGATGGGATAGGGCAGTGTGCAGTGCGATGGCGATTGCATCATCTGTGGGACGGTATGCAAATTGAAGAGGGTCTGGGGTGTCAGGTAAGTTAGAGGTGATATCATCCTTATCTAGCCTCTCAAAGCACTTCATGATGACTGAAGTGAGTGCTACGGGGCGATAGTAATTTAGTTCAGTTACCTTTGCTTTCTTGGGTACAGGAACAATGGTGGATATCTTGAAGCAAGTGGAATGGGAAAGGGGGATACCTAGTCAGTTGTAGAACTGAATGCCTTCAACTGAAATGCATTTCAGTTGACGGCCACATTGAACCCAACCCCTCTGAATCAGAGAGGTGCAAGGGGCTGCCATAATCGACATCCACGTCTTCGGACAGCAGATTGGAATAGGGAGATATTGAATATGTTCTTAAACACTCCGGCCAGCTGGTCTGCACATGCTCTGAGGACGCGGCTAGGGCTGTCGTCTGGGCCGGCAGCTTTAAATGTCTTACTCAAGTCGGCCACTGAGAAGTGAACCCACAGTCCTTGATAGCGGGCCGTGTCGGTGGCACTATGTTATCCTCAAAGTGGGCGAAGAAGGTGTTTAGCTTGTCCGGAAGCAAGACAGTGTCCGTGTCTGGGTTTCACCTAGGAGTCATGATAGGGGCTGTACCAAATGTTTGATGTATTATAATAATTGATTATGCTTTTATAGGGTCCTAGACTACAGATAAAAAATATATGTATTCCATTATAGAGGTTTAATATTGTTCCACAGTTGTTTTCTAGTCTCTCTGCCTCTTATAAAGAAACGGTCTGAGAAATGTGTGACTGAGACAGAACTCTGCAGAGGAGTGTAAGAGATAAGAGTCTAGTCAGATATTCCACAATAAATCAACTTGGGGAGTGGACATACCTAGTGCTTAGAAAACACAGGAACTATTGTATCTCTCTTGCAAGTTTATATAGCTGTGTATGCATGGGCTTGTTCTGATGAGTAGAAGGTAATGACTATGCAGTGACATCACTAGGGCTGACCTTTTTATAAAATAAAAAAAATTACGTTCCCAAGGTAAATGGACTATTTCTCAGGTCCAGATTGTAGAATATGCATATAATTTACAGATTAGGATAGAAAACACTCCAAAGTTTCCAAAACTGTCAAAATATTGTCTGTGAGTATAACAAAACTGATTCTGCAGGCGAAAACCTGAGAAAATCTAACCCGGAAGTGATTTATTTTATTTTTAATCTGTGTTTCCTGGCCCATCTTTCTTCCATTTAAAGGGGTATCAACCAGATTCCTTTTCCAATGGCTTCCTCAGGCTGTGACCAGGCTTTAGACATAGTTTCAGGCTTTTATTTTGAAAAATGAGCGAGATTTTTCAAAAGTAGTCAGGTGTCCTCAGATTAGTTCCTGCGCACGACAGGGGAGCTCCCCATTTCTTTTTCTCTCTTATTGAGTAGGTTATGGTCCGGTTGAAATATTATCGATTATGTTTGTTAAAAACAACCTGAGGATTGATTATAAAAAACATTTGACATGTTTCTACGACCATTACGGATACTTTTTGGAATTTTCGAATGGAACGAGGCTTTTCTGAACATAACGCGCAACCCAAATGGCATTTTTTTGTTATAAAAGTACTATTTATCGAACAAAAAGAACATTTGTTGTGTAACTGGGAGTCTCGTGAGTGCAAACATCCGAAGATTATCAAAGGTAAGCGATTAATTTTATTGCTTTTCTGACTTTCGTGACCATGCTAATTTGGGGCTAGCTGTTCTAGCATTGATTGATACACTCACAAAAGCTTGGATTTCTTTCTCTGTAAAGCATATTTTCACAATCTGACATGATAGGTGGATTAACAACAAGGTAAACTGTGTTTTGGTATATTTCACTTGTGATTGCATGATTATAAATATATTTAGTAATATTTTGCGCCCTGCAATTCAGCGGTTGTTTAGGAAAATGATCCCGTAAAAGGGATCCGTAGCGCAGAGAAGTTAATAAATTAGCTTGGGACCTTTTCTATTTTGCAGAACTTACTCGGAAACATGCGTGCTATGTTCCTGTTGTCAACTTCTCTCTGCAATTGCATTAATAAAGGTTTTTGAGTGATTTAATTAAAGATATTGTCAGAATGCTAATTTCACCAATAAGCCAATGATTGACAAGGAACAAGGAACAAACCCCAACATCCGTGACGTGGCTGGTTTTCCCTTTGTAGTCTGATTGTCTGTAGACCCTGCCACATACGTCTCGTGTCTGAGCCGTTGAATTGCGACTCCACTTTGTCTCTGTACTTGCATTTTGCCTGTTTGATTGCCTTGCAGAGGGAATAACTGCAATATTTGTATTCGGCCATATTCCCAGTCACCTTGCCATGGTTATTTGCGGTGGTTTGCGCTTTCAGCTTTGCGCGAATGCGAAGATTGATTGATCAAAACAATCTTGAAGCATGGATTCCGATTGGTCAGACCAGCGTTGAATAGACCTTAGCATGGGTACTTCCTGTTTGAGTTTCTGCCTATGGGAAGGGATGAGTAAAATGGAGTGGTGATCAGATTTGCCGAAGGGAGGGTGGGGAAATGCCTTGTAGGCATTTCGACTCAAATTTGCTTTGTTAAATACCCTAGCTACAATAAATGCCGCCTCAGGATATGTGGTTTCCAGTTTGCATAAAGTCCAGTGTAGTTCCTTCAGGGCCGTTGTGGTATAGGCTTGAGGGGGAATATACACAGCTGTGACTATAACCAAAGAGAATTCTCTTGGGAGGTAATACGGTTGGCATTTGATTGTGAGGTATTCTAGGTCGAGTGAACAAATGGACTGTTCCTGTATGTTATTAAAATCACACCATGAGTAGTTAATCACGAAACATACACCCCAACCTTTCTTCTTCAGCACGGAATAAAGAGTCATCTGCGCAAATCACTGAGAACCTAGCTGGCTGTATTGACTGGGACAGTATATCCTGAGAGAGCCATGTTTCCGTGAAACAGAGTATGTTACAACCCCTGATGTCTCTCTGGAATGAGATTCTTGCCCCAAGCTCGTCTACTTTATTATCCAGAGACCAAACATTAGCGAGTAATATACTCGGAAGCGGTGGATGGTGTCCACTCTGAATACCTCTTCTCCCCGCCGACAGTGTTTTGAAGCAGCCTCTGGAATAAGTTCAATTGCCCTGGGGGTACATACAAAGGATCCAATTCGAGAAAGTCATATTCCTGGTCGTAATGGTGGTGAGTTACCGTCGCTCTGATATCCAAAAGTTATTTCTGGCTTTATGCATTAACAAAAAAATGTCTGGGCTAATAATGTAAGAAAAAACACACACAAAAAAAATACTGCAGAGATGCTCAAGAGTTAATTAGAAGCAGAGCTGCCATAACTGTCGCCGGCAGCTTACTTGTTGACGTTAGTTCTGTATGTGCAGTTGAGGGAAAGGGGATACCAGGTCAGTTGTACAACTGAATGCATTCGACTGAAATGTGTCTTCTGCATTTAACACAACCCCTCTGAATCAGAGAGGTGCGGGGGGGCTGCCTTAATCAACATTGGTGCACAAGGAACAATGGGTTAACTGTCTTGCTCAGGGGCAGAATGACAGATTTTTACCTTGACAGCTCGGGGATTTGATCCAGCAACCTTTCGGTTTCTGGCCCAATGCTCCTACCCGCCAGGCTACCTGTGGGCAAGGAGTGCTGCTTTGTTTTGAGCAAGCTGCTGCAAGTACTGTAGATTTTTTTTTCAAAAACACAAAACAGCTTTTCATTACATACATACCCCTCCCCATCTTCACAACAATTTTGTCAATGTGACTTGACCATGATAATTTACCATCCAATGTTATACCTAGGAGTTTAGCTTCCTCAACTTGGTCAACGGACACACCTTTTATGCACAACTCAAGTTGAGGTTTAGGTCTTATGTTTTGAACCAAATGTTTTGAGCCCAATACAATGCTTTTAGTTTTAAAAGTATTTAAGTTGTAAATCATTTGTATGAATAGAGAAGAGTAACGGCCCAAAGCAACTGCCCTGAGGAACACTGCACTGTACATACAGTATGTGACGTATGTGTGTTCCATTGAAGAACACTCTCTAGGTACTATTGGACAAATAACTCTCCAACCATGTGATGGCAGGTAGCAAGTGAGTAAACCATGTAAAGCCATAGCAAGTGAGGTTCTTCAATAAAAATTTATGATCAATAACATCAAAGGTTGCTCTGAAATCTAACAATACAGCTCCAATTATCATCTTTATTATCCATTTATTTTAACCAATCATCTGTCATCTGAGTCAACGCAGTACAAGTTGAGTGCCCTTCTCTATAAACAGTTGAAGTCAGAAGTTTACATACACAGGTTGGAGTCATTAAAACTAGTTTTACAAATTTCTTGTTAACAAACTATAGTTTTGGCAAGTTGGTTAGGACATCTACTTTGTGCATGATACAAGTAATTTATTCCAACAATTGTTTATAGACAGATTATTTCACTTATAATTCACTGTATCGCAATGCCAGTGGGTCAGAAGATTACATACACTAAGTTGACTGTGCCTTTAAACAGCTTGGAAAATTCCAGAAAATGATGTCATGGCTTTAGAAGCTTCTGATAGGTTAATTGAGATCATTTGAGTCAATTGGAGGTGTACCTGTGGATGGATTTCAAGGCCTACCTTCAAACACAGTGCCTCTTTGCTTGACATCATGGGAAAATTGCAAGAATTCAGCCAAGACCTCAGAAAAAAATTGTAGACTTCCACAAGTCTGGCTCATCCTTGGCAGCAATTTCCAAACGCCTGAAGGTACCACGTTCATCTCTACAAACAATAGTACGCAAGTATAAACACCATGGGACCACGCAGCTGTCATACCGCTCAGGAAGGAGATGCGTTCTGTCTCCTAGAGATGAACGTACTTTGATGCGAAAAGTGCAAATCAATCCCAGAACAACAGCAAAGGACCTTGTAAAGATGCTGGAGGAAACAGGTACAAAAGTATCTATATCCACAGTAAAATAAGTCCTATATCAACATAACCTGAAAGGCCTCTCAGCAAGGAAGAAGCCACTGCTCCAAAACCACCATAAAAAAAGCCAGACTACTGTTTGCAACTGCACATGGGGACAAAGATCGTACTTTTTGGAGAAATGTCCTCTGGTCTGATGAAACAAAAATAGAACTGTTTGGCCATAATGACCATCGTTATGTTTGGAGGAAAAAGGGGGAGGCTTGCAAGCCCAAGAACACCATCCCAACCATGAAGCATGGGGGTGGTAGCATCATGTTGTGAGGGTGCTTTGCTGCAGGAGGGACTTGAGCACTTCACAAAATAGATGGCATCATGAGGCAGGAAAATTATGTGGATATATTGAAGCAACATCTCTAGACATCAGTCAGGAAGTTAAAGCTTGGTCGCAAATGGATCTTACAAATGGACAATGACCCCAAGCATACTTCCAAAGTTGTGGAAAATGGCATAAGGACAACAAGTCAAGGTATTGGAGTGGCCATCACAAAGCCCTGACCTCAATGCTATAGAAAATGTGTGCGCAGAAATAAAAAAGCGTGTGCGAGCAAGGAGGCCTACAAACCTGAATTAGTTACACCAGCTCTGTCAGGAGGAATGGGCCAAAATTCAACCAACTTATTGTGTGAAGCTTCTGGAAGGCTACCCAAAATGTTTGACCCATGTTAAAGAATTTAAAGGCAATGCTACCAAATACTATTTGAGTGTATGTAAACTTCTGACCCACTGGGAATGTGATGAAAGAAATAAAAGCTGAAATAAATCAGTCTCTACTGTTAATCTGACATTTCACTTTCTGAAAATAAAGTGGTGATCATAACAGACCTAAGACAGGGATTTTTTTACTTGGATTAAATGTCAGGAATTATGAAAAACTGAGTTTAAATGTATTTAGCTAAGGTGTATGTAAACTTCCGACTTCAACTGTACATGCAAATGAAAAGTTTTCCTTTCCGTTTGAAATCTTTTGAACATCAGAGCAATCTTGAGGGAAACCTATTTGAGTCAGAAAAATATATACATATGATAGTTGGAACCAAGATTTATAAATAACTGATATTGGCACAAGATGTAAGAACACAACTAACAAAATCACAGTTAACGAAAATATATGTTTAATCCAGCATCAAGTATAGAATTTATTATACAAGAGACCAAATTCACAAATTCTACAGCACAACAACAGTCATGTCTTAAGTGTAAAACTAATGCTATAAAGTAAAAAAGTTATGGACGGAGTTAAAAATGTGCTGTCCGAAGTATTACAATGTAAATTTACTTTGATCTGTCTGTCTGCATATTTCAAGACATATGAGGGTGCAGTGAGATACCCGATGGGTTGGACGATACACTTCTCGTCAATTATCTTGAAAAAACAAAAACTTAAAAACTGGAAATCAACCAATCCTCCATCGTTAAGACAATGAAAAAATCATATGCTTCTTTATCTAAATATTGAAAGAGTGTTGGTGACAAAGTGGAACAAAATGGTGCAATTTGAGGACATGTGGTGGAGAGTAATACAGGCACTGGAGATAGGGGTGAGAATATGTGGGTCTGGGCAGGGTGAGAACATGTGGGTCTGGGCAGGGTGAGAACTGGTGGGTCTGGGCAGGGTGGGAACATGTGGGTCTGGGCAGGGTGGGAACTGGTGGGTCTGGGCAGTTTGGGAACATGTGGGTCTGGGCAGGGTGGGAACATGTGGGTCTGGGCAGGGTGAGAACAGGTGGGTCTTGGCAGGGTGAGCACAGGTGGGTCTCGGCAGGGTGGGAACATGTGGGTCTCGGCAGGGTGGGAACTGGTGGGTCTCGGCAGGGTAAGAACTGGTGGGTCTGAGCAGGGTGAGAACATGTGTGTCTGGGCAGGGTGAGAACATGTGGGTCTGAGCAGGGTGAGAACTGGTGCGTCTGGGCAGAGTAAGAACTGGTGGCTCTGGGCTGGGTGAGAATTGGTGCGTCTGGGCAGAGTGAGAACTGATGGGTCTGGGCAGGGTGAGCACATGTGGGTTTGGGCAGGGTGGGAACATGTTGGTCTGGGCAGGGTGAGAACATGTGGGTCTGGGCAGGGTGAGCACATGTGGGTTTGGGCAGGGTGAGAATAGGTGGGTCTGAGCAGGGTGAGAACATGTGGGTCTGGGCAGGGTGAGAACATGTGGGCCTGGGAAGGGTGAGATCAGGTGGGTCTGGCTAGGGTGGGAACATGTGGGTCTGGGCAGGGTGAGAACAGGTGGGTCTGGGCAGAGTGAGAACTGGTGGGTCTGGCCAGGGTGGGAACATGTGGGTCTGAGCAGGGTGGGAACATGTGGGTTTGAGCAGGGTGAGAACATGTTGATCTGAGCAGGGTGAGACCTGGTGCGTCTGGGCAGGGTGAGAACGGGTGGGTCTGGGCAGGGTGGAAACATGTGGGTCTGAGCAGGTTGGGAACATGTGGGTCTGTGTAGGGTGAGAATAGGTGGGTCTGGGCAGGGTGGGAACATGTGGGTCTGGGCGGGGTGAGAACTGGTGGGTCTTTGCAGGCTGAGAACGGGTGGGTCTAGGCAGGGTGAGAACAGGTGTTTTTGGGCAGGGTGAGAACTGGTGGGTCTGGGCAGGGTGGGAACATGTGGGTCTGGGCAGAGTGAGAACATGTGGGTCTGAGCAGGGTGAGAAAATGTGGGTCTGAGCAGGGTGAGAACGGGTGGGTCTGGGCAGGGTGGGAACATGTGGGTCTGAGCAGGTTGGGAACATGTGGGTCTGAGCAGGTTGGGAACATGTGGGTCTGGGCAGGGTGAGACCTGGTGGGTCTCGGCATGGTGGGAACATGTGGGTCTGAGCAGGGTGGGAACATGTGGGTCTGGGCATGGTGAGAACAGGTGGGTCTGGGCAGGGTGAGAACTGGTGGGTCTGGGTAGGGTGAGAACGGGTGGGTCTGGGCAGGGTGAGAACAGCTGGGTCTTGGCAGGCTGAGAATAGGTGGGTCTGGGCAGGGTGGGAACAGGTGGGTCTGGGCAGGGTGAGAACAGGTGGGTCTGGGAAGGGTGGGAACATGTGGGTCTGGGCAGGGTGGGAATATGTGGGTCTGGGCAGGGTGGGAACAGGTGGGTCTGGGCAGGGTGAGAATAGGTTGATCTGGGCAGGGTGGGAACTGGTCGGTCTGGGCAGGGTGAGAATAGGTGTGTCTGGGCAGGATTGGAACTGGTGGGTCTGGGCAGGGTGAGAATAGGTGGGTCTGGGCAGGGTGAGAACTGGTGGGTCTTGGCAGGGTGAGAATAGGTGTGTCTGGGCAGGATTGGAACTGGTGGGTCTGGGCAGGGTGAGAATAGGTGGGTCTGGGCAGGGTGAGAACTGGTGGGTCTTGGCAGGGTGAGAACTGGTAGGTCTGGGCAGGGTGAGAATAGGTGGTTCTGGGCAGGGTGAGAACTGGTGGGTCTGGGCAGGGTGAGAATAGGTGTGTCTGGGCAGGATTGGAACTGGTGGGTCTGGGCAGGGTGAGAATAGGTGGGTCTGGGCAGGGTGAGAACTGGTGGGTCTTGGCAGGGTGAGAACTGGTAGGTCTGGGCAGGGTGAGAATAGGTGGTTCTGGGCAGGGTGATAACTGGTAGGTCTGGGCAGGGTGAGAATAGGTGGTTCTGGGCAGGGTGAGAACTGGTGGGTCTGGGCAGGGTGAGAATAGGTGGGTCTGGGCAGGGTGAGAACTGGTGGGTCTGAGCAGGGTGAGAACATGTGGGTCTGGGCAGTTGTGATGTTGTTGATGTTTGTCTGCATCTCTATGTTGTATTTTGTTTGTGTATGTTTGTATTATTAGATATTCAAACTTGTTCTCCATAACGTTTGAGGTGGTGGCAATTTGCCAAAGAAATTCTGTATTTTCATGCTCCTATTAATTTCTAAGTCCTTGGCCGTGATGATTGTTTATTGCTCTACCGTTTCTTCATCCTGTCTCCAAAATCTCAGAAAAACATATATCTGTTCAACATTTACAGTGAGGTTTTTGGATGAGGTAAACACCGGCTTCTAAGTACAATAAACAACGATGTAACATAGAGCTGGCAAGAGATGAAAAGGCATGGCATCCAGGCTTGATTCATGCAACTCACAATACATCTCAAAGCAAATAGCCTAAAACTTTGGTGGTTGATGGTTAACGAGACACTCAGAAATGAATACAAATAAGGCCCAAAGATGATCTCCCACAGGGGGCAGAGAGAACAGATTGAAGCGGAGAGCATGACGTGACTCCAGTGATGCCCACGGAGCTGAAATCCTCTCTGTCTGCATTCCAAATAGTCCCATATTCCCTGTGTAGTGCACTACTTTTGATCAGGGTCCCCACAGGCACTATATAGTGAACAGGATGCCATTCTGGACGCAACCGCTCTCTGCCTTTCTCCTCTCTCCACTCATTTCATCTGTCTAGGGGGTTGAAACAGGCCTGAGGAACTGGCGGGTGGCTCTGAAGTGCCAGTCTACGACGCATCCAAAATGGCACCCTATTCCCTACATAGTGCATTGCTTTTGACCAGGGCCCATAGGGTAGTAGTGCACTATAAAGGGAATAGGGTGCCATTTGGGACTCACCCTCAGTCGCTCTCTGGTGAGAATTGATTTTCCACCCGTCCCCAGCAGCAAAGGCTCAGGTCACATCCCTTGCCTGCCTGAGCAAGATAACAACCAAATGAAGTGAAACCAAGTCACCTGGAACTGCAAAAAGTTGTGATATTGTCTCAAATTGACCAGCACGTTTTAGGGGCACAGTCCAATGTTATAGGCTATGTGTGTGTGTGTGTGTGTGTGTGTGTGTGTGTGTGTGTGTGTGTGTGTGTGTGTGTGTGTGTGTGTGTGTGTGTGTGTGTGTGTGTGTGTGTGTGTGTGTGAGAGAGAGAGAGAGAGAGAGACATATGGGGCATTTCTTGCATGGATTGGATGCCTTTTTTACTTAGATGGAATGAAATGGTTTGTCTTCAAGACCATTCCCTCTGTCTCTCTCTCTCACTCTCTCTCTGTCTCTCTCTCACTCTCTCACTCTCTCTCACTCTCCTTCTCTCCCGTCTACCCTCGTTATTTCTCTAAGGCATTTTATCTGATTATGAGTACTTTGCAATCTGCGACAGTTTGATTAATGCCTCTCTTCCATGAGTAGAATTTTTAACAGCACCTCCTTGGCGCTCAATACACACCCAATTATGCATCTGGAAGCCGGGTAACCTTGAATTTATGTTGCCACGGCAACAGAAGCGGTCATGCATTATGGATTATCATTGAAATTCAACACCACCTACCTAACATAATAATGGGAGCTTGAGACTTAATCAAATCAGCCATTCTCTCCCTGTGTGTGTGTGTGTGTGTGTGTGTGTGTGTGTGTGTGTGTGTGTGTGTGTGTGTGCGTGCGTGCGTGCGTGCGTGCGTGCGTGCGTGCGTGCGTGCGTGTGTGTGTGGATGAGTCTGCGGCCTTGTGTGTGTGGCTGTGCGTGTGTGTGTGCGTGTGGCAGGCGTGCGACACAGACAGAAGAATTGCTGGGCGATGTGCTGTTGGAGCGGAGGCTGGGCAAATAGGGATGCTGCAAGCTGGTTGCTGCCTCATAGATAGGCTGCTGGCGACCAGAGAGACCTGAGGCTGCATCCCAAACGGCACCCATAAGGCTCCGGTAACAAGTAGTGCACTATGTCGGGACTAGGGTGTATCCTGAGATAAGGATGTCCCCTCCTCAGAGGCTGGAGTCCCTAGCATCAGCAGACATCTATTCATCACACACCAAGAATACAGAGAGATGTCAAACAGTGGACAGGAATATGCTGTGTCTATAAAATGTCATGTCTGAGGAAACCTATAACCTAGCTGTCCAATGGTTGCCACGCCTAGGTTTATTGTTGCCATGCTGGGGTGGAAAGGTCTATCGCTCTCTCTCAGTTCAATTCAATAGGCTTTATTTGGCATGGGCAAGATATGTTTACATTGCCAGAGCAAGTGGAATAGACTCTATACAAAAGGGAAATAAACAATAAGAAATGAGCAGTAA
Source organism: Salvelinus fontinalis (assembly GCF_029448725.1). NCBI lineage: Eukaryota > Metazoa > Chordata > Actinopteri > Salmoniformes > Salmonidae > Salvelinus > Salvelinus fontinalis. The sequence goes on from NC_074684.1 coordinate 468,169, forward strand.
ACATTACACACACAACAGTTTTAAATTAATATAGACATTTAAAATGTTATATTATTGGCTATGTACAGTGCTGTACATAGTTGAAGTATGAAAGGGAAAATAAATAAACACATACAGGTTATACACTGCTCAAAAAAATAAAGGGAACACTTAAACAACACAATGTAACTCTAAGTCAATCAAATTTGTGGCCTGCTGGAGGTCATTTTGCAGGGCGCTGGAAGTACACCTCCTTGCACAAAGGCGGAGGTAGCGGTCCTGCTGCTGGGTTGTTGCCCTCCTACGGCCTCCTCCACGTCTCCTGATGTACTGGCCTGTCTCCTGGTAGCGCCTCCATGCTCTGGACACTACGCTGACAGACACAGCAAACCTTTTTGCCACAGCTCGCATTGATGTGCCGTCCTGGATGAACTGCACTACCTGAGCCACTTGTGTGGGTTGTAGACTCCGTCTCATGCTACCACTAGTGTGAGAGCACCGCCAGCATTCAAAAGTGACCAAAACATCAGCCAGGAAGTATAGGAACTGAGAAGTGGTCTGTGGTCACCACCTGCAGAATCACTCCATTTTTGGGGGTGTCTTGCTAATTGCCTATAATTTCCACCTTTTGTCTATTCCATTTGCACAACAGCATGTGGAATTTATTGTCAATCAGTGTTGCTTCCTAAGTGGACAGTTTGATTTCACAGAAGTGTGATTGACTTGGAGTTACATTGTGTTGTTTAAGTGTTCCCTTTATTTTTTTGAGCAGTGTATTTACAATGGTGTTTGTGCTCCACTGTTTGCCCTTTTCTTGTGGCAGCAGGTCGCAAATATTTCTGCTGTGATGGCACACTGTGATATTTCACCTAATAGATATGGGAGTTTATCAAGATTGGATTTGTTTTCAAATTCGTTGTGGGTTTCTGAAATCTGAGGTAAATATGTGTCTCTAATGTGGTCATACATCAGGCAGGAGGTTAGAAAGTGCAGATCAGTGTCCACCTCATTTTGTGGGCAGTGGACACATATCCTGTCTTCTCTTGCGAGCCAGGTCTGCCTATGACGGCCTCTCTCGATAGCAAAGTCATGCTCACTGAGTCTGTACACAATCAAAGCTTTTTATTTTGGGTCAGTCACAGTGGTCAGGTATTCTGCTACGGGATATTCTCTGTTTAGGGCCAAATAACATTCCAGTTTGCTCAGTTTTTTGGTTGATTCTTTCCAATATGTCAAGTAATTATCTTTTTGTTTTCTCATGATTTGGTTGGGTCTAATTGTGTTGCTGACCTGGGGCTTTGTGGGGTCTGTTTGTGTTTGTGAATAGAGTCCCAGTACCAGCTGGCTGATGGAACTCTTCTCCAGGTTCATCTCTCTGTAGGTGTGGACTTTGTTATGGAAGGTTTGGGAATAATTTCCTTTGAGGTGGTTGTAGAATTTAATTGCTCTTTTCTGGAGTTTGATAATTAGTGGGAATCGTCCTAATTCTGCTCTGCGTGCAATATTTGGTGTTTTACGTTGTACGTAGAGGTTTTTTTTCAATTTGGTGTTTGTCCCATTTTGTGAATTTTTGGTTGTTGAGTGACCCAAGACCTCACAACTATGAAGGGCAATGGGTTCTATAACTGATTAAAGTATTTTTAGCCAGATCCTAATTGGTATGTCAAATTTGATGTCCCTTTAGATGGCATAAAAGTCCCTTCTTTCCTTGTCTATTAGATCGTTCACAGCTTTGTGGAAGTTACCTGTGGTGCTGAGGGGTCTCTCTCTCTCTCTCTATCTCTCTCTCTCTCTCTCTCTCTCTCTCTCTCTCTCTCTCTCTCTCTCTCTCTCTCTCTCTCTCTCTCTCATCCACAGGGCGTACACACATGGCTCATAGATGACATAATTGTGGTGAAATACAGCCCAAGATAAATGCAATCCATTTCACAGGGCCTAAGGCTCCTCAGTGCTCACCAGCCTGGTCCTTGCTACGCACTAGCTCTGCTTCACTGCACTCTGTGGTTAACACACAGCTACTAACAGACAGGCAAGGAAAACCTGCTGCATATCCCTGTCAGACTGTATTTACTGAACATATACTGTATGTGAGTGCATGCCTGTGTGTGTGAGGGGTGTGCAGGTGCCTATACATGTGATCTAGTTTGCCTAAAACCCATTTATTGCATTTCGATTTGATAATGTTCACAACATATGAAGACAAAGAACGATTAGCACTGGTATGGGGGATAGATACTTGCCTTTTAGATTGCATACCTCACTTCCAGTTTCATCACATGTCTGAGCTGAGCTGCCGTGTTCCAGTAATTATTATGTTCATTATCTAAGGAGTTCACATCTGTTCTAGAATCTATGATTCTGCACTTTGGAAAGTGTTCAGTCACATCCCCTTCATCAAAGGACTGATGGGAGAGGACCGAGTGGTGCTCTTTGCTCCTGACAGGGGGTGTCTTCACGTGGACCTGGCTATCGGCTACACACCCCGCCACCCCCTCCCCAACACGCCCCCCCCCCCCCCCTCGCCACTCCTGACCTTTACTTTTACTGCACACACATGCATGCACACACGCACACACACACACACAGCCACACACACAAGGCCGCAGACTCATCCACACACACACACACGCACGCACGCACGCACGCACGCACGCACGCACGCACGCACACACACACACACACACACACACACACACACACACACACACACACACACACACACACACACACACACACACACTCTGGGCCATTAGGCATTAATGGAGTCCACCTGATCATGTCTGCTGATGGGTAGCTTCCCCAGGAGACTGGAGCCACAGTCAGGTGAATGACATTTTCTTTGAACCAAGTCCTGGTAGATAATAACTCCATGATAATACTGATGGATAAGACAAGCCATTTTAGCAGACAATTTTATCCAAAATGACACAACACATTATTAGCCAAATAATTATCAGCCAAACAAGGAAAATTCTGTACAAAAAACTAAAAAACTAAATTAACAGGCCCACTGTGCCGTTTCTGGTATGTCACCTCTGTACAAGGTGACTATAGCGACTCAACCATGCAGACATCCATCCCAGGTCAGCTGTCAATACAGACATGACAGGAGTGTGCAATCACCAGTCCACCACCTGATTGTTTCACAGCACTTCCAGTTAATGGTTCTAATTACCTTAATGTGCTTTGCTGTACATCTCCATTCACTGTCTGTGTCCTAAATGGCACCCTATTCCCTATATAGTGCACTACTTTTGACCATTAGCCATTTTGACTATGGGCTCTGGTCAATATATAGGGAACAGGATGCCATTTGGGACAGACGCTGTATTGAGTAAAGGGGCAGGAAGCTCAATCTCGAAACCCGCCAAGGCTAAATTAACACTGGGAATCAATGAAGAGAAGAACAATGACTTCCTCCCTCTCTTTCAATTGGAGGACCTTCTATTCTCTTCTCTCCTTTAACGCCAATGAATCAACCACTGAAGCCATGGACACAGACAGGGCAGAGTGAAAGGCAGCGAGAGACAAAGGATTCTAGAGTAATTATTCCATAATTATGTCCATGATGTCCTTGTGGCTGTCTGGATATGAACACAGGAAGAAAGAGCACTTTGGAGAGGGGAATGAACACAGGGAGGTGGAATCACTGGAATCCCTTTATCCTAACTGCAAACAAACAGCTCATTCCCAATTTCCCAGAACATGGAAATGAGAATATAGGGAATTACAGGAAGATCCGTTCAATCAACCTTGCACAGCACTCTTGGACATATTCCTGTGTAAATGTTATGTGCCACCGTAGAAGTTTTACAATATAATATTTTACAGGGACATTACAGAGTACAACAGACTCCCCTTGCACATGTCCAGACCGATTTTTAGTTCCTGAAGACCGAATAAAACATGACTTTACAAGTAATATGTCTGCATTTGTTCCTGTCTCCCTCAGACTGGTGTAGTCCAGTAATAAGGCTGGGAGTACACACACAAACACAAAACCGGACCCTGGCTGGATAGAGTTAATGAAGTACGTCAACTACGTGCATCCTGCAGCAGCATTTTAAACCTCATTAATGTCCAGCCTTGTATTCCTGAGTGACAACACAGTGGTGTGACACACAGGTTTGGAAGGGCTAGTAAAGCACTATTTCAGCATGTTTTCACCGTCCCTCCCGTCCCGTCCCTCCCGTCCCTCCCGTTCCGTCCCTCCCGTCCCTCCCGTTCCGTCCCTCCCATCCCGTCCCTCCCGTCCCTCCCGTTCCCTCCCGTCCCATCCCGTCCCGTCCCTCCCGTCCAGTCCCTCCCCTCCCGTCCCTCCCGTCCCATCCAGTCCCGTCCCTCCCGTCCCGCCCGTCCCGTCCCTCCTGATAGAAAGTCATTACAGCCAAGGCTGCTCTCGCTAATGGTGTTGTTGTGTTTGCTCATTTCCTTTTCTTTGCCTAGTTTCACACAGTGGACGGCAGGTCATTTTTCATGGCTAATCTGTCCTGGGAGGAAAGGACTCCTTTAGCCTTTTACCATTGATGCAGAAGGGACAAAAAAAGACACGTTTCATCACTGACTATGAATCAGGGGAGGCTGGATGTGCGTCCCAAAATGGCACCCTATATTTGACCAGGGCCCATAGGGAATAGGGAATATGGTACCATTTGGGACGCAGGCTGAATGACTTTCTGGGGCTGGGGGGTGTACTGCAGGGGTGTATGCCAGGGCCATTGGTAATTAACATGCATCCATCATGCTTACTACACAACTGCTGAAAACTGGTCTGTGATCTAAGATATAGATGAACGATTGGTGCACTTCTTGCCTTAAAGAGCAGTAGTTTTAAAGAGACAGTTTGGGAAGAATAACACCCTGAAGATAACTTAGGGCTAATATAACGTAGAATGCCCAAAATTAAACTTAGACTACAGTAGATGATGTTAATATAACATTTTTCTCAGAGATTGCCATTCATATAAATATAGGTACCAGACACGTCTTTATGATGTGATTATCTGTCCATTCAAAAAAATTTTTTTTAAACATGCCCAATAGTGCTTTCAATTATGGCTGCTCCCTGTTGATTTGACAGTGTCAAGATTCACATCTTGTATATAGCAGCAGCACTTTCATGAATGTGAGCAATGAGCATCCTCCCAGTTCACTCGCCTTACCTGTGGGCCTCTTGTTAGAACCTTTCACTCCCTCACTTCCGTCTTCTTCAATAACATGACAAAATGAAAATCAGGGAAAATTAAAAACAGATATTGATCAAATACGGGGGGGATACAGTGCAAATTAGAAAACGCCCGGTCAAATGAGTTTGCCTCTCTGATTGAGGACAGAGCAATTGGCGCTGACAGGTCCCAAACATAATCTGTCAAAGCAGTAATGGCAATGAAGTAAGCAGGTGATGGATTTGGCTGTCTGAATCTATTTCTACAGTCCGAGCGTGGAATCAGGAAAGGTGGAATGCATGCAGTGCATATTCACTATAATTAGTCAGAAAGGTATGCAGAAAGGTATGCAATCTAAAAGGCAAGTATCTATCCCCCATACCAGTGCTAATGGAATATTGGAATATGTTTTGATGGTGCAAATTATAATTTTGACATGTCACGTTTGAGTGGAAGACCAAAACAATTGCAGGAGGTGTGTGTGGGGGGGGGGGGGGGGGGGGGGTGGAGCTATTCTGTTCTTATTTACATAACACTGCCTACACAGTAGGAAAGGAAACAGGACATTTTGATAAAGTGTCTCTTTAAAAATATTCCACCCACATTATTTTGAGTTACCTAAGCGGTGCTAGAGCTGGAACAGACATTAGAGTCTGAGATCAGGTCGATGGGATGAACAGCCCTAGAAACACATAAAGTGGTCTTTTTTATTTTCAGTGTTCAGCACATGTGAAAAGCAGAGACAGGCACCCTATTCCTTACATAGTGCACTACGGGCCCTGGTCAAAAGTAGTGCCATTTGGGATGCAGACAGTGTGTAAATACCGGGAAACATGATGAAAGAGAAGGAAGTAGTCCATGTATGATGAAAATAGAAACACTCTTATATAAAATTGTAAAGTGGGACTAGGAACATAAACAAGAACATTCGTATTTGCTGACTTCACAAAATAGGACACAAGGGATACAATAACGTCATTAAAAGATTTCAGGTGGGCCTTCGCTCTTTAGCAAACAAAGGAAAGGAGGGGTGCTCAACAACAATGACGAAAATCATGAGAATGGCTTACCAAGATAACTTCCAAAAGGACTAATTCAAGGTAAAAACGAGTTGGCGCACAAAAAGGCAGAGATTTATTGATTTTTGCTCACTTTAATCGATTGTACAGGATGCGAACAGGTGACTGACGTTTCGACGTCGAGCTGACGTCTTCCTCAGAGTGACCTGACCATTGCAATTAGCTCCTATTTATAACCTAGTGGTCCACTGAGACATAACAACGTAAACAAATTCTAATGATAATATGTTTCAAGGTAAATGTCATTGTATGCTGTAGTGTTAAGATTTCCCTTCACCGGAACAAAGAGGCCTAGCCCAAACCATGAACACAGACCCAGACCATTATTCCTCCTCCACCAAACTTTACAGTTGGCACTATTCATTGGGGTAGGTAGCGTTCTCCTGGCATCCGCCAAACCCAGATTAATCCGTTGGACTGCCAGATGGTGAAGTGACATTATGGTGCACCCCAACCCCATCCTCACACTCCCTCAGTGGCCATTGGGTCAGTAGTGAAGGCAGAGGGTGGTCTCCAAATTCCATATTAGGTAGTGTAGTACCACCTTGGACCCATACAGGGAAGCTCTTATGGTCAATTCTGTTCAACACATGGCTCCCTGGGCCCCAATCCCAGAATAACAGTTCCTTCTGGTACCCACAATCCTGGAGCCCCAAAAGAGAGGTACTTCAAGCATAAAAATAACATTATTATGACTAAGTGATTATGGTATTATCCCAACCCTTGGTCATTTCTACCTAATGTATTATGATATGTAACGTCAACTTGCCCCATACACCAAAAAACTTTTAACTTGAACTGAATTCTATTTAAGAAAAAACGTAATGCAATTCATAATCTAACACTTGACTTCTTCCTCCTTTACTAGCTCTGACATTGCTGATGGCTACTTTACTGAGGAAAAATGTATGTGATATGTGGTTGTCCCACCTAGCTATCTTAAGATGAATTCACTAAGTATAAGAGCGTCTGCTAAATGACTAAAATGTCAATGTAAATATCATGGAATATAAATGGGCTAAAAAACACTGTTAAATTGCCCACACTGTAAGTCCCATATGTTGAAGTGTTTTTGAATCTAGTCCTGGCCACAGCAGAGCTGTTTGTTTTGGCAAACTGTCCTGGGACCAGTCTGTGAGGATGGATGCGCTGATCCCAAATGCCACCATATTCCCCACATAGTGCACTATTTTTTACCAGAGCTCTGTTCAAAAGTAGTGCATCATAAAGGGAATAGGGTGCCATTTGTGATACAGCCACAGAGAGAGCAGCTGGGACATGAATAGGCAAAACCAGGCCCAAGCAGTAACCAACCAACCAATCAACCAACCAACCAACCAACCAACAACACAGACTCCCATCCCCCATCCCTCATAAGCGTCTCTCAGGGGCCTGCTTCATAATGGTGTAGGAGGGACAAACAAAAAAAAGGTTTTATTGTCACATACACTGGATAGGTGCAGTGAAATGTGTTGTTTTACAGACAAACAATAGTAGACAAACAAAAGGCGCCAGAGGAACAGTCACATATCCAGAAGGCCAGTCCTGCAGGAGTTCCAAGGTCCAAGAGCTAGAGCGTGACATCCCCCTTGGGACTCCATAGAAGACAAGGGAGGAGGAAGGAGGGCTATGTCCCAGTTTTTTCAAATGGCCTTGGCTGGGCTGTATTCATTTCTATTCACGTATCCAGTCCTTTGCAAGTCATCATTTATGAAGAAATGGACATAATGCAGCAATAACTTCATCTGTGAATGCTATGAAAGGAAATCTACATAATGCCTTTTTCAGGTAATGTAACAAATAATAAAGGGATAGCCAAACACCTACATTTCATGTCTAAAATGCTGAAGCGTACGGTTTTACAAGTTTCAGATTTACTGGGCCTAAGGCTACAGCGCAGCTGGATAATTGACTATGTATGAGTGGATTTTGTCACTCTGTTATTTGCCAAACACAGTGTTCTCATTATTTATACAGTCATTACAAACCCAACAGACTTGCAGTGAGTCTGAAACTCACTGGGAGGGCCTCCATTAATTTGTCACGTTGGACTGCCGAAACAGAAGAATATATATTCAGCAACGCACAAAAGAATAAGCCCAAATGGAACCTCTTAATCACACAAATTCTATTCGCCAATGCCAATACATGACTGCGCATGCTGTACCTCTGTGTATTTTGTCCACATAAACCACATCATTCTATTTTGTCCCCATAAACCACAGGAACCAAGAACAGGTGACAGTTACCAATAACATTTATGCAACTCTATTCCTGAATTGTCATGAAACCGTGGGCTATTTATAGTGTACTAGCAGCCAGTCAGGCCGAAAGGAAAAAGGGGAATCAGACAAACCAGGAAACTGTTTGAGTTCTATCCAGGACTCATGACGTGCAGTCAGATGTCTCAGGCAAAATAACAGTGCAAGCTGATTAGCCAAAAAAAAAGCTCCATCTGATGCAGCGGATCTGCAGCTAGTTGCCCTTAACTGCCTGTTGCATTGTGTCACTCGGAGGAATAGAACACTTTGTAATAACAGTGAAGGCGGCGATGGTACAGTTACCTTAGGCTTCATCTCTTTGAAGTCAATGCTTCTAGAATAATGAACTCCATACTTGTGTCAGTTAACAGACATGTTGGATGAGTTACTGTTCTTTGGCCCTGATCCACTTGATCTATAGGAAGGAGGGATGAAGGATGTAGAAGGATGGAGGGAGGGAGTAGAAGGAGGGATGGAGCCAGATGGGTTACCAGACCTACAGTATACATTAATCATATGATAATACACGTTCCCCAATTATTATCATATTCAAAAAGTTGTTCAACCGGAACCTCGCCGTTTCCTGAATTTGTCCATTTTCCACAGACAAATATATCCATAACCAGCAGCTTTGTATGTGCTGCTTTCTATTAGCTTTCGCTTGGTCAAGATCTGCACAATCTGGGGGAATAGAAGTAACATATTTTCCAGTTATCTGGTGTGTGACAGAAGCCTGGCAAGAGAGGGAGAGGGAGGCTTGGCACAGAGTGTAGTACAGCGTTCCGCTGTGCTGTCTGTCCTCTCCGTGACAACATCTTGGCACCCTATTCCCTACATAGGATGGCTTTGGTTAAATGTAAAAGTAGTGCACAATGTAGGGAATAGGGTGCCACTTTTCGTTTCTCTCAGGGAGGAAACTGCTCTGGTGCATAGGACTGAACTTAAGGGGAGATGGAAGCTTCTGCCACCGACATTCAAATCTCAGAGCAAGGCCTCAGTATCTCAAGGCTCAAGTATAGATCTGCAATTTACACATCAGCAGTCACTCATCCATTTTTCCTTAGTCTGATATGTGGCTGTAAAGATGCCATCCCATGTCCATACACAATGTTCATCATGAATTAGGGGTTTGCTGGCCTTGACATTTGATTTGATTTGTTTTGATTAGAAAGAGCATAACAACAGAAAGCAGCTGAAAACTTTGCTGCCAAACTTCAGATGGGGGCGATTATTTTCAGAGCAGCAGCAGGCTGTATTACCACAGGAACAACAAAACAGATGAAAAGAGTTAGCAAGACAGAAAAACCCCATCCTTCTCCATCCCTCTGTCCCTCCCTCCCATCCACCCCCCCAATGGTTTGTGACACACGACACATTTCCTTTGGGATTTTGGGTAAGACGAGGGGAAAGAAAGGGGGGGGGGGGGGTAGAGGAGAGTACGAGAAAACCACAAGGAGTCCTTTATTTCTCTCTCGATTGAACAAACCGTGTTCGCCCTGGAGTCCCCACTCTTCTGGGTGTGGCTAACTTCTCAGAATTACAGGCCATGGAGGCAGCATTATGGCACATTTCTATACAGGATTTATCCCAGTGTTTTACCCAAAAGGCTCAGACTTTTCTTTTTCCATCTACGCGGGCCGGCACCCGTGTCTCACAGCCATGGCTCTCAACTCTTACGTAACAATGGCTGACAGTAATCTTTAACACCTTCTCACAAAACAACTGTTTTGATTATGCAAAGGTTGTTGATTCTGCTCTTCACAAGTCCTCACTGCCAGTCCAAGCTATGGAAACACAATCTTCATAGTGTACCATTGGTGTTACAATCGAAAAGCATCCCACACAAAGCCCCAGTAGGCCAGTGGTAGGAGGAGGAGGAGGAAGGGAGAGAAGGGTGGGATTGTTGGGGGCAGATGCCAGACACCATCGAGAGCAGATGGGGCTTGATGAATCCTGAAAGGAAGGAATTGAAACCCGCTGAAGTTGCCAAGCGGCCAGCCACAATTATCGCCGCGCCTTTGGGTTCATTGTCAATTAGAGTGGCGGTTGAGGCGAGCGGCAGCTGTGGCAGATGGCTAGGTTCCAAAGAGAAGGGGGGGTTAGGGGTGGAGGAGGAGGGGCGTTAGGGTGGAGGAGGATGGGAGTTAGGGGTGGAGGAGGAAGAGAATTAGGGAGGAGGAGGGGAGTTAGGGGTGAGGAGGAGGGGAATTATGGTAGAGGAAAAGGAGAATTATGGTGGAGGAGGAGGAAGTTATGGTGGAGGAGGAAAGGAGTTAGGGGTGGTGGAGGAGGAGGAGGGGAGTTATGATGGAGGAGGAGGGGAGTAAGGGGTGGAGGAGAGGATTTAGGGAGGAGGAGGAGGAGAATTATGGTGGAGGAGGAGGGGAGTTACGGTGGAGGAGGGGAGTTAGGGGTTGGAGGAGGAGGGGAGTTAGGGGTGGAGAAGGAGAGAAATGATGGTGGAGGGGGAGGGGAATTATGGTGGGGAGGAGAGGAATTATGGTGGAGGAGGAGGGGAATTAGGGTGGAGGAGGAGGGGAGTTAGGGTGGAGGAGGGGAGTTACGGTGGAGGAGGATGGGAATTAGGGATGGAGGAGGAGGGGAGTTAGGGATCAAGGAGGATGGGCATTATGGTGGAGAAGGAGGGGAATTATGATGGAGGATCAGGGGAGTTACGGTGGAGGAGGAGGGGAATTAGGGGTGGAGGAGGGGAGTTACAGTGGAGGAGGAGGAGGGGAGTTAGTGTGGATGAGGAGGGGATTAAGGGTGGAGGAGGAGGGGAATTAGGGTGAAGGAGGAGGGGAGTTAGGATGGAGGAAGAGGGGAGTTAGGGTGGAGGAGGAGGGGAGTTAGGGGTGGAGGTGGAGGGGAGTTACGGTGGAGGAGGAGGGGAGTTACGGTGGAGGAGGAGGGGAGTTACGGTGGAGGAGGAGGGGAGTTACGGTGGAGGAGGAGGGAAATTAGGGTGGAGGAGGAGGGGAGTTAGGGTGGAGGAGGAGGGGAGTTAGGGGTGGAGGTGGAGGGGAGTTAGGGGTGGAGGAGGAGGGGAGTTAGGGTGGAGGGAGAGGGGAGTTAGGGTGGAGGAGGAGGGGAATTAGGGTGGAGGAGGAGGGGAGTTGGGGTGGAGGTGGAGGGGAGGTGGAGGGGAGTTAGGGTGGAGGAGGAGGGGAGTTACGGTGGAGGAGGAGGGGAGTTAGGGGTGGAGGTGGAGGGGAGTTACGGTGGAGGAGGAGGGGAGTTACGGTGGAGGAGGAGGGGAATTAGGGTGAAGGAGGAGGGGAATTAGGGTGAAGGAGGAGGGGAGTTAGGGTGGAGGAAGAGGGGAGTTACGGTGGAGGATGAGGGGAGTTAGGGTGGAAGAGCGGGAGAGATGGGACTGGGGCCATTTTCCTAGAGGCTGTATATTTCTCTCTCTCTACCTATCCTCCTGTATCTTTCTCTCTCTCTGCCTACCCTCCTGTATATTTCTCTCTCTCTACCTACCCTCCTGTATATTTCTCTCTCTCTGCCTACCCTCCTGTATATTTCTCTCTCTCTGCCTACCCTCCTGTATCTTTCTCTCTCTACCTACCCTCCTGTATATTTCTCTCTCTCTACCTACCCTCCTGTATCTTTCTGTCTCTCTGCCTACCCTCCTGTATCTTTCTCTCTCTACCTACCCTCCTGTATCTTTCTCTCTCTCTCTACCTACCCTCCTGTATCTTTCTCTCTCTCTACCTACCCTCCTGTATCTTTCTCTCTCTCTCTGCCCACCCTCCTGTATCTTTCTCTCTCTACCTACCCTCCTGTATCCTTCTCTCTCTCTGCCTCCCCTCCTGTATCTTTCTCTCTCTCTACCTACCCTCCTGAAAAGTATATTCATCAGTTGTTCAGCCTGTACAGGAGGACTAGCAGAGAATATAGAGGAGGGGGATAGATGGTGGATCACGCTAAGCACACCTCCGCTGCATGGCTGCCTCCCTCGGTTTCCTAAAACATAAAAAAAATAATGTCTGGCTAAAATCCTGTGCTTTTCTGAACATGAGAAGCTTCACAAAGGAAAGGTTTGAGTACCAATCATGACACAGAATGTAGAATGCTACCCAAATGTCACCCTATTCTCTATATAGTAGGGATGTGACAAATATATATTTTATTATCGGTTTTCCATTAAAACATTAAGAAAAATTCATAAAATTCCACATGAATTCACAATGCAGAATACAGTCCAGTTGCATATGGTGGTACTATTGCGTTTGACTGCTAGGGGGCAATGAAGTTCAATCTTCTTCAGCCATAGGCTAAATCTTAAACCGAACACTTGGCTCCTAAGCCCTTTATCACGTGACCACTTGCTGTTGTGTTCGATAGTTGTTGTGTTCGACAAAACATGTGCAAGTATATCGGTCGCCAGTGAAATCATCAGCTGATTTAGCTTGTTGTAGCCTGCCTGCTGCTGACTAGCTTCACTGACAAACACAGGGATGGAATTTTAGCTAACTAGAGAAGGATGTTGGGCACTACTGATAAACAGTGTGTAGCTTGGCACTTAATTACGATAGTTTGACAGCTTGCTGATGAAGTTGTAGACATGTTCCCAGCAGTCATTCTGTACTTCAGCATGTTCCAAAGCACCAATTGCTATGTTGTAACGTTGGGTCAGCTAAAAGCACAGCGCAGCCGCAGACTCAATAGGGGCAGAGTAGGCTGTTCGCTGCTGTCGCTTGCCTTTCTCTGCCATTTTTCCAACTGTTAATGATGATGACTTGCGGAGCGCTTTATATCTGTGGCAAATCATTTGAAAGATACATATCTCTTACTAATGTTACGTCTTTGTTACGTTAAGTATTTGTAGATTGTTTTACCTTTCCCTTTATGATGATGATCGGGAACTGTTAAGGGTAGAAAAAAAAAAAACAATGTTGAGGATCATCCTCCTCAGTGAATTTCATAAAAATAAAGTGAAACATAAAAAAGGTTATCCTTTTTAGATAAAACTATACTAAATATATTCTCGTCATCAAATAATTGATTAAAACACACTGTTTTGCAATGAAGGTCTACAGTAGCCTCAACAGCACTCTGTGGGGTAGCACCATGGAGTAGCTGGAGGCCAGCTAGCTTCTCTCCTCCTCTGGATACATTGACTTCAATACAATGGTTCTTTCCTCCTTCCATAGACTTACACAGTAATTATGACAACTTCCGGAGGATGTCCTCCAGCCTATCAGAGCTCTTGCAGCATGAACTGACATGCTGTCCACCCAATAAAAGTATCAAAGGATGAATCTAGTACTGAAAGCATAAGCTACACCTAGCTAGCACCGCAGTGCATAAAATATGGTTAGTTAACTCAAAGAGAGAGAAAGACAATAGTTGAACAGTTAACAAATTAATTTCTTCCAAAATTAAAGAGAAGCAGGAGAGAGAGAGAGAGAGATCGAGCTAGCTAGCTAGCTATATTTCATAGTATATATTTTTTCACTTTCACTTACTTACCTAGCATTGAATAAAGTTAGCTAGTTTAGCCTACTCAAACATCCAGCTCAAACAGAGAGGGATACTATGTTAGCTAGCTGGCTATGGCTATCCAACACTGTAACTCTTCCAAATCAAGGTAAGGTTTTATTAATTTATTGCCAATGGGGCCTGCTGGTGTAACTGCTAAACTGCTTGCTGCTGACTGTACACTGTACTGCACGATTGGATCGGGTTAACTAGCGCGTTAGTTCTAGTAGCTATGTTGACTTTGACGTGACAATGATGTAAGCTGTGTGCGGTTAGTGGTCATGTTATGGTTTGGCTTGGAAAGATTTATTCGCCTGGTCACAGACAGCTGATGTGTTATGCACTGAAGTCCACAAGTAAAGGGAAAAGGTGCGAGGAGGAGAGAGCGTAGATAGATGCAAGAAGGAATTATAAAAACAACGAGCTGTTTGTATGTGGCTGCTATAAAAGTGAACTGTGTTTGTGTGTGATCAGGGATGTATTCATTGCGCCGATTCTGTTGAAGAATGTTTCTTAAACGGAAGCAAACGGGTTAAAGAAGGAGACACGGATTGTGTATGTGTGTCATTCAGAGGGTGAATGGGCAAGACAAAATATTTAAGTGCCTTTGAACAGGGTATGGTAGAAGGTGCCAGGCGCACCGGTTTGTGTCAAGAACGGCAAAGTTGCTGGGTTTTTCACACTCAACAGTTTCCTGTGTGTATCAAGAATGGTCCACCACCCAAAGGACATCCAGCCAATTTGACACAACTGTGGGAAGCATTGGCGTCAACATCGGGCCAGCATCCCTGTGGAACACTTTCGACACCTTGTAGAGTCCATGACCCGATGAATTGAGGCTGATCTAAGTGCATCTCAATATTAGGAAGGTGTCCTTAATGCATTGTACATAATACCGTAGTGTACTGTATAAGGCAATGGGTTGTCTTTTGGGACAAACACACAGTCTAGTCAAGTGAAAAGTTTCCCAGGACTATTAACTCAGCAGTGGAGAGTAAAAACCCAGCAGCAGGTATGTTAAGTCGATGCTCCCCCTGCACTGAAGAATGGGAACAGGGCTTAAGCATTCACCACAAAAGCCTATAGATTTAGTATAGATCGCCTCTCCACTCAAGCACCGGCGTGAGAGAGGGAGAGGAAGCTGTGAGACACAGGAGTCTTGAGCTACATTTGTATCGTATTGCACTGGAATAAGGTGAAATGGCAATGTATTGAATCAACTGAACTCGGTAGGTAGTGGGTTCTGCCTGCTCTGGTAGATAGGAGATAGACCTGGAGTGGGGCCAGGGCCCAAAGGGTTTCTGGTCAAAAGTAATGCACAATACAGGGAATGTGGTGCCATTTAGATGGGCCCTGGCCCAAAGTAGTGCACAATATAGGGACTAGAGATCCAATTGGGACATGTACTGAGTCTCCGTCAGATTTCAATACCTCATGCCCTACCTCATTCCCCCTCTACAGGCCAAGATGAACCATCAAACTTCACAGTCCTTCAGAGATGAGTGAATCTCCTTACAGAGGTGCAGGGAGAGGGTGTGTGTGTGTATGTGTTCGTGTGGTTGTGTGTGTGTTTGTGTGCTTGGAGACACACAGTGCAGTGTTCCCAAGGCTGCTCCATGGTGACTGGGTTGCCTGGCTGTGATCGTGCTGTCAGCATTGCTAATAGTTATTGTTGGGAACCCTGACCCCAGTAGTGGCCCTTCACACAGCAGATGGAGGGTTGACCTCACCCACCCCGCAACCTTACACACACACACACACACACACACACACACACACACACACACACACACACACACACACACACACACACACACACACACACACACACACACACACACACACACACACACACACACACACACACACACACACACACACACACACACACACACACACACACACACACTCCCCCCTTCCCAAACACACACACACTCCTCCTTGGTCAGGCAGCCATCAGCTGTATGGAGACAGGGAAAGATCCCAAAGAAACAGAATGACAAAGCAGGAGGAGGAGGAGTGGCTGCTCAACACAATGCAGGGTTACAGGGCTCATTGTGGGGGAGGAGGCGTGGCTGGAGCTGAAGAGGGGAGAGGGGAGGACCAGGCAGGCTGGAGCAGCAGGACACATTCCCATCCACAGGCAGGGGGCTGGGGAGAGGAAGGGATGGTGGAGTTAGGGCTGCTAGGGCTGGGGGAGAGGAGGGGATGGTGGAGTTAGGGCTGCTAGGGCTGGGGGAGAGGAGGGGTGGGGGGTGATGACCCCCTTCGTTTTAAACATGCAGGCACACACACACACACACACACACACACACACACACACACACACACACACACACACACACACACACACACACACACACACACACACACACACACACACACACACACACACCTCCTTCAAGACATCTCACCCACGCCACTACCATGGTTTTCTTAGGCATTCAATCATGATCAAAGTCAACCATCCTGCTTCAACCCACATTGGGTGTCATTCTGTGTTTAATGGAAGTCTGCAATGTTTCATTTGTTTTTATCATCTGTTTTCATCTCCTTAATTCAGCTAAATCCCAGATTGCCCCTTTAAATTCAGTCTCTGTCTGGTGTCCACAAAAACACCTGTCCATTTCTCCTATCTCTGTGCCAGACATGAGTTAAAATACTATTTGAAATGTTTAAATGCTTTTAGCGTTTGGTCTAGTCTGCCTGGAATGGCAGATGGGTGGGGTTTACACTTTTGTGAGTATACCATTGGTTACATTGCACCAGGCAAGCTCAATCAAGCATTTTAAATGATTTCAATTAGTGTTTGAACCCAGGTCTGCTCTGTGCTGCTTGCCTTTAGCTGTTGACATCCTCTAATGAGAGTCTAATGTCTTTAATTGCATACACCCAGGACTGTTTAGTAAATTCAACATGCAATCTGGCAGTGTGTTTTCTCTTTAATTACAGCTAGCTGGGTGTATTTCATTAAACCTGTTACAAAATGAGGATTCATCAGGCTTAAATAGATTTTTAATCCCAACTGTTGTTTTGTTTTAGCCACAAACTATTTATCAAGCTATGTACACTTGTCCAATTACAGATGATTTATCTAGCTATGGACACTTGTCCAATTACAGATGATTTATCAAGCTATGTACACTCACGAAAAGTTATTCAAGTTACGTGATTTGTCTAATTAAAGACAATTTGTTGAGTCACAAGCAATTTTTCCAATCAGAGACAGTTAGTCCAACTCCAGTAACAGACTATGGTCTGGGCACAGAGGATTATCCCTGTCCCTGTCCCAAATGGCACCCTATTCCATATATAGTGCACTAATTCTGACCAGGGCTCACTATGTAGTAAATAGGGTGCCAGCCCTTAGGATGCCATTTGGGATGCAGTCCCTGTCACAGGTGATGTGCAGTCATAAACAACTTCCCTTTGCCGGACAGTTTGTGCAACAGTCAAATACCCCCAGCAGAGGCTTGTCTAGCAAGCTCTTGTCAGTTGGAATCTGCATTTCAAATTTCAAATCTGTAAAAAAAAATGCAGGGGGGGAACAGGAAGACAGAGAGACAGACAGACAGATGGCATGTCTGCACTTTATGTCTCCCTGCTCCCCCCTCTGGTGTCCCAACGTGGTACAGTTTGAAGTAAACCGTTTCCAACCAGCCTACACCCTTCATACTGTGTCCAGCTCATGGTTATAATGCATTATGAATGAGACAACAAAACAAAAAGCGCTCGTGTGAGCTATTGCCAGCCAGGCCAAAGTATGACTAGAAAGATAACACAGTGTTCTGCCAACATGAGTTCTCTCTCCCGGAAACCTCCTGTTCTGTTCTCTATCTTTCCAATCACCCTCTTTCTTTCTCTATCTCTCTTTTCCCTATTCCCCTCATCATTTCCTCACAAGTTTCAAGTTTCAAATGTCTAGTTTTATTAGTTGTATAGTACGTACAGGATACACATGGTATACACCGTCTAACAAAATGCTTACTTGCAGGTTCCTTCTCGACAACGCAACAATAAGAAATTATCAAATATAAGAATGTGAACAATAAGTAAATGGCTCAGTAGAATAGAATAAACATTTTAGCATCAGTATAATACAGGAAGGCACGATGTATAGTCCAATATTTATTGGGGGGCGAGTGTTTAGCAATAATAATAAGAGTCTGGTAGCATCAGTTGTGATGTGTGTTTTAAGCATGAATGTGTGTGTGTGTGTGTGTGTGTGTGTGTGTGTGATTGTGTGAGTGATATGTGCTACGGTGTGGAGAGTCAGTGCAGGTGGTCAGTCCGGTTCAAGTGTTCAGCATTCTGTAGGCTTGAAGAAAGAAAAGTGTCTCTGAGCCTGTTGGTATCAGACCTCATGCTCCGATACCGTCTGCACGATGATAAGGGAGTGAACAGCTCATGGTTGGGGTGTGTGGGGTCCTTGATGATATTGCGGGCATTCCTCAGGCACTGTTTCAAGTATATGTCCATGACCACAAGGCCCTACATCGGGTAGTGAAGACAGCCCAGGACATCACTGGGACCGTGCTCCACTACCCGCTGTAGGGCCTTGTAGTCATGGACGAAGCAATTCCCGTACCAGGCCGTGATGTAACTGGTCAGGATGCTCTCAATGGTGTGGCAGTAGTATTTAGAGAGACCTGGAGTGGCATGTCGAAATTCTTCAGTCACCTTAGAAAGTGAAGACTCTGTTGCGCCATCTTGACAAGATTGGTGGTGTTGTTGGTCCATGACAAGTCCTCTGTGATGTGGACACCGAGGAACATAAAACTGCTGACTCTCTCTACTGCAGTCCCGTTGATGTGGATCAGGGGCATGTTCCCTCCTCTGCTTCCTGAAGTCAACAACTCCTTTGTTTCGCTGACATTGAGGGAGAGGTTGTTGTCCCTGCACCACAATGTCAGTTCACTTACCTCCTTCCTATAGGCTGAGTCAGTGTAGAGAAGGTCGTTTTGCCAATCCTCACAGCCTGTGGTCTGCCAGTCAGGAAGTCCAGGATCCAGTTGCAGAGGGTGGTGTCCAGACCCAGGGTTCTGAGCTTGGTGTCGAGCTTGGAGAGAACAATAGTGTTGAATGCTAAACTCTAGTCAATGAAATGCATTCTCACATTAGGTGTTCGTCTTGTGTAGATGTGTTAGGGCCGTGTGAATAGCGATGGAAATGTCATCGTCCTTGGCGCTGATTGGAGTGGATCCAATGTGCCTGGCATTCTGGCCTTGATGTAGGCCATGACCAGCCTCTTGAAGCACTTCATGATGACCGGGGTAAGTGGGACAAGGCGATAGTCATTTGGGCACCGGGATGATGGTGGTGATCTTTTTCTTTTTCTTTTTTCTTTAACCTTTATTTAACCAGGCAAGTCAGTTAATTAAGAACAAATTCTTATTTACAATGACGGCCTACCCCGGCCAAGCCCAGACGATGCTGGGCCAATTGTGCGCCGTCCTATGGGACTCCCAATCACGGCCGGTTGTGATACAGCCTGGAATCGAAGCAGCTTCTGTAGTGACGCCTCTAGCACTGAGATGCAGTGCCTTAAACCGCTGCGCCACTCGGGAGCCACCTGCTTCTTGAAGCGGTTGAAGACTACAGATTGGGACATGGTGAAAACAGGTTGAAGATACCCGCCAGTTGGTCAGCACATATTCTTAGGACATGGCCATGGATGCCATCTGGGCCTGTGGCTTTGTGAGTATTCACTCTTTTGAGAGTTTTCCTCACGTCAGACTCAGAGAGCAAAAGCACCTGGCTCTGTATTGTCTCCCTCGAAGCCAGCAAAGAATGTGTTAAGCTCATCTGGGAGGGATGCTTCGGTGAGTACCACATAACTGGATTTGCCTTTGTAGTCCTTGCCACATGCGTCGTGTATTGTCTGTTTGCGTCACTAATGTATTTGTGGAGATCTTTCCTGCTTGCCTTGTACACGCCGTGCGCCACCGTTCATCCAGGGTTTTTGGTTGGGTTATTTCCAGATTATTCATTTGGTACAACATCATCAACACATTTCCTAATGAAGCCTGTGACTGACAGTGTATATTCCTAAATGTTTATGGATTAGTCCTGGGTGGATGAATCTGTGAAAATCTTCCGATCAGTATTCTCTCAACCTTCCTACATCATTGAGAGTGCGTCCTTTGTCCAGCACCTCACTATTCTCTGTGTTGGTGGCTCCTTCTTGAGTTGCTGATTGTAGGCGGGGAGTAAGAACCGAGAGATGTGATCTGATTGCCGAAGTGGGGGCGGGAGATGGTTTTGTACGGTTCACGGATGTTCGTATATACAGTACATGGTCCAGCACATTGTTTCTTCTCGTGGGGCAGGATACATGTTGGTGATATTTTGGAAGAATTTGTTTTAAAAGTGCTTGATTAAAATCACTCCCAACAATAAAGACTGTTTCCAGGTGAGATGATTCTTGCTGGATAATGTACTAGTCGTACCTACTCAATCCATAGGGATCGCCGGCGTTGCCTTCAGTCATCTTGGTCAGCAGGAACAGGTAAGCCCACTGTGAGGGGAATAAAGGAGATGATGTAGTATTCCAGATCTGGGAGGCTGAGAGATAAGGGTGTAGCTTCTGATTCATGATCCAGAAGTGTTGGAAATTATTGCTCCAACATTCTGAGCAAACAAAGTAATAATGAACGCAAAAATAACCCTAACAGAATGCAATGCACTGCTTCAATGTCTTCACCGTCACAACAGTAGGTTAGCAGCTCGTGTTCATTTTCCTATTATGGTGAATAAAAGCTGGCTACAGTTAAACTCAAAACATTGTCAGATACTGTATTGTTCTGCTAATCATATGAGCTGGCTAGCAAGCTAACAAGCTAGCAACAAACCAAAACATTTAATAGAAAGTTGCTTTTAGTTGCCTGGCTTGCTAGATTTACATATTCTAAATACATTTTTAAAACGGGTGTTTTTTTGTGTGCAAAAGAATTTAGCAGGTAATGTTGGTACTTGGACCAGACTGATGGGATTTAATTTAGACTGTTGGAACAGGCTGCTGTGATGTCATGCAGACTGTTGAACCAAGCTGCTGTGATGTCATGCAGACTGTTGAACCAAGCTGCTGTGATGTCATGCAGACTGCCGTTTTGTTAAGCTATACTTTTTCATTATTTTTTTTATATATATTTTTTTATTTCACCTTAATTTAACCAGGTAGGCTAGTTGAGAACAAGTTCTCATTTGCAACTGCGACCTGGCCAAGATAAAACATAGCAATTCGACACATACAAATGATGACAAGAACAAGTTTGTTGTCGGAGAACATCAATAGAATATTAATTGATTTAATACGTGCCAAAGCCGTTAAGATGAAAGGGGACATTTATGCTGAGGAGTTGGCGGGACTTTTAAACATAATACCACAATCAATCACATTTGTTGTCGTTAATTCAGGATCCATTCAAGAGCTTCATATAGATAGGCCATATAGAGTAAGAAGTGCAAAATACTCTGACTCATGGTGTAAACTGTTGGAAGATAACTAAGTGTTCTATGAAAGAGGTCCTATACTGTATTATCACCCATGATATTGAGTGTTTAGTCGTTCCAGAACCGAGCCAACTTCAACAAAGCAAACGCTTCAACAATAGCCACTTGGCTAGGCTGACACAAGAGATACCGCGGTAGATTCCGAAGAATCTACGAAATCGTATAAGAAACACTGGTATCGTAAAACCAAGCCCTTGTTTTTCTAACCGGGAAATTGCATTCTTGGTGCTGACGCTTCTCTGTCAGTCTTTTTCTCTGGCCTGGGCTTGTAAGATGAAAGGGGACATTTATATTGAGGGGCTGACAGGACTTTTAAACATAATACCGCAATCATGACTAGCTCGGTTGGCGAAAATAAAAATACGGGTTTTGTTGCTGGCAATACCTTTTAGATATAAATAAAGGTTGGCAAAAAGCTGGCGGCATAACCTCTTGGTTTGAAAGGTTTATATTTCTCTATCTCTCCCGCTCTTTCGCTCTCTCTCTCTCTCTCTCCCTCCCCTATCTCTATCTTTCCTTCGCTCTCATCTCTTGAAAGAGTAAATTCGAGTCCCCTTGCGGTGCTCTCTCCTGCCTGCCCTCAGAGTCTCTGCAGTGGTCTAGATCTGCAGACTTATCTGCTTAAGAAGTCTTCCTAGTGGAAGGCGGTCCCATGCAGCTTATGGGCAGATAGATTAGGATTCCTGTTGGCCAAGACTTAATTGCCTAGATAAGGACTTTCTCCTCAACATATTGATTTGCTCAGTCTGTACAACTATGATGGTTCAAATTCAGGGCAAACAAGCTCACCCCGTAGTATGTGTGCTGTAAAAGTTTTGCTATTGCTGTTACTTTAACAAATATCTGACCGTATACTATGCAGTACAGAGCGACATTCTCAAGTTAAAGGCAGAAGTTGGCAACAGTACTTGACTTGCACTTGCAATTAAATACTTTTGTGAAAAATAGAGTTACATGCACAGATGCCTAAAAGAGTAGTAAACGAAGTTAAAGTGGGCTAGACATAGACACATTTTAGACTGTAGTATTTTAGAAAAAAATGGCAATCTTTGCAAATAAATCCTGCTAGAACAACCCACCAATAGATTCTATTGAGGACTCCTGTTTTTTGCACTCACTGGTTCAAGTATTTTGCCAATATTGCCATTAGTTATAATCTACAGTACTTTTATTTATTTATTTATTAAGTTTATTTGGACAGGGACAATTACAACAAAAACACCAATTTCAAAAGTGAAAAGTGATGCGTTGCACCAGATTTAGCTAACAGCTCATTTACATCCGTAGTCCCCGGGCAGGTGAACAGATAAACATTAACACATTTTATACAAAAGGACAACATACATACATCAGACATTTAAAACCAACAGGCAGGACATACAGACATGTTTAAAAACTTAGGTCAATACATTACACAAAGTTCATTGCACATATTGCCGTTGGACCTGATGAATGTGTGTTGTAAATCACACAACACATAGTAAAATCAACATATTGCACAGAGTCCAGTTATTGCACCTTATGAAATTATACATGAGTGTGTACTGCTGTGTATTCTGTTGCATTAAAAAAGTCTACACATATTATTCAAGCCATGAAGTCATTTAGCCTGTAGGTCCTCCTTTTACTTAGGTAGCTCAGTACTGCTGGGCCTATTCCCTCCCACTCTCCCACTCTCCCTCTCTCCCTCCTTCCCTCCTTCTGTCCTTCCCTCTCTCCCACTCTCCCACTCTCCCTCTCGCCCTCCTTCCCTCCCTCTGTCCTTCCCTCTCTCTAACTCTCCCTCTCTCCCACTCTCCCTCTCTCCCACTCTCCCTCCGTCCTTCCCTCTCTTCCCCTCCCTCCCTCCCTCCCTCCCTCCCTCTCTCTCTCTCTCTCCCTCCCTCCCTCCCTCCCTCCCTCCCTCCCTCCCTCCCTCCCTCCCTCCCTCCCTCCCTCCCTCCCTCCCTCTCCCCCACTCTCCCACTCTCCCTCTCGCCCTCCTTCCCTCCCTCTGTCCTTCCCTCTCTCTAACTCTCCCTCTCTCCCACTCTCCGTCTCTCCCACTCTCCCTCCGTCCTTCCCTCTCTTCCACTCTCCCACTCTCCCTCCGTCCTTCCCTCTCTTCCACTCTCTCTCTCCCTCCCGCTGTCCTTCCCTCTCTCCCTCTCTACCTCTCTCTTCCACTCTCCCACTCTCCCTCCCTCTCTCCTTCCCTCTCTCCCACTCTTCCTCCCTCCCTCTGTCCTTCCGTCTCTCCCACTCTCCCTCCCTCTGTCCTTCCCTCTCTCCCACTCTCCCTCCCTCCCTCTGTCCTTCTGTCTCTCCCACTCTCCCTATGTCCTTCCCTCTCTCCCACTCTCCCTCCCTCCCACGGTCCTTCCCTCTCTCCCTCTCTTCCACTCTCCCGCTTTCCCTCCCGCTGTCCTTCCCTCTCTCCCTCTCTCCCACTCTCCCTCCTTCCCTCTCTCCCACTCTCCCATCTCTGCTCCATCTCCCCAACTGACCAAATCTCACCCTCGGCTCCAAAGTCTCTCCATTAAAACATCTGCATTACTTCAGAAACCCAATTAATAAGCCATTATTATTATTATTGGGGGGAATCTTTTTTATTTATCTCTAAAACACACATTTGAGCCCCTGTGTGAATGTGTTAAAGATTCACATTGAGTTAATTAAGAGACATTTAGAAGAGCCATTGTGTTCATTATCTTCTGTTTAGCATTTTCTTCCTACCGTGTGCCCTGGGAAGAGGAGTGAAACATTATTTAGCATTCTCGCTGTCATCTCCCAGCGCCAATAAGAATGAATAAACTAATTGGAAAATTATAACATGCTTGACATACAGCTCTCACCGCGCAGTTCTTCATTCAAGTTATATGGCCTCGTTGGTGTTTATTACCTCAGCTGGGGGTGTCTAATAATAATTTCCCAGGTACAACACTTGTTGTCGTTAATTCAGGATCCATTCAAGAGCTTCATATATATAGGCCATATAGAGTAAGAAGTGCAAAATACTCATGGTGTAAACTGTTGGAAGATATCTAAGCGTTCTATGAAAGAGGTCCTATACTGTATTATCACCCATGATATTGAGTGTTTAGTCGTTCCAGAACCGAGCCAACTTCAACAAAGCAAACGCTTCAACAATAGCCACTTGGCTAGGCTGACACAAGAGATACCGCGGTAGATGCCAAGTTGAATTCAACCTCATAAGAAACTACGAAATCGTATAAGAAACACTGATATGGTAAAGCCCTTGTTTTTCTAACCGTGAAATTGCATTCTCGGTGCTGACGCTTCTCTGTCAGTCTTTTTCTCTGGCCTGGGCTGGCGCACAGCGGTAGCACAGCATGAGTCCCAAAAGCACCCTATTCCCTACATAGTGCAGTACTTGTGACCTGAACCCTATGTGCCCTGGTCAAAAGTAAAGCACTATATAGGGAACAGATTACCATTTGGAACATGGCCGCTGATGCAGAATTAGAGGCCCTGTTAAGTCCTGTGCTTCTTAACCTGATTATCAGCCCTATGCACACTGGCAGACACAGAGATATTCATTAGAGACCCAGTGGGTCTACTGATAAACAGCAGACAGCTGCAGTGTGGTGTCGGCACACAGAAGACATGCGTGAAATGCAGACATTTGCATTTGAAAGAGACAGCCGCCCAACCACTTCAGCAAGTCATTTACAGCTTTGGAATGGTGGATGTTGTATGGTTCTCAGAGCGCTATACATTTCTTTCCATGTTAAATATATTATAAGGTGCATGGACAGCCTCTGAATTTGCACTTATGTTAGCCATCTCTCCAATTCTCAAGTAAACCTGGACACAGATGGACAGACGGATGGTCCAATGGATTGGGGTATACAGAAAAACGCAATCATCACCACTTGCACTGATTCATATTTAAGATACAGCTAGATATTACTAGATATTAGATACAGTATAAGATATTACAGCTAGATATTACTTGATATTAGATACAGTATAAGATATTACAGCTAGATATTACTAGATATTAGATACAGTATAAGATATTACAGCTAGATATTACTAGGTATTAGATACAGTATACGATATTACAGCTAGATATTACTTAATATTAGATATAGTATAAGATTTTACGAGATATTAGGTACAGTATACGATTTTACAGCTAGATATTACTAGATATTAGATATAGTATAACATATTACAGCTAGATATTACTAGATATTTCGTACGGTATAATATATTACAGCTAGATATTACTAGATATTAGATATAGCATATCATATTACCGCTTGATATGACGTGATATTAGGTACAGTATACGATTTTACAGCTAGATATTACTAGATATTAGATACAGTATAAGATATTACAGCTAGATATTACTCGGTATTAGATACAGTATAAGATATTACAGCTAGATATTACTCGGTATTAGAGATAGTATACAATATTACAGCTAGCTATTACTAAATATTAAATACAGTTTAAGATATTACAGCTAGATATTACTAGATATTAGATACAGTATATGATTTTACAGCTAGATATTACTTAATATTAGATATAGTATAAGATTTTACAGCTAGATATTACTAGATATTTCGTACGGTATAAGATATTACAGCTAGATATTACTGGATATTAGATATAGTATATCATATTACCGCTAGATATGACTTGATATTAGGTACAGTATACGATTTTACAGCTAGATATTACTAGATATTAGATGCAGTTTAAGATATCACAGCAAGATATTACTAGATATTAGAGATAGTATACAATATTACAGCTAGATATTACATTTACATTTACATTTAAGTCATTTAGCAGACGCTCTTATCCAGAGCGACTTACATATTACTTGATATTAGGTAGAGTATACGATTTTACAACTAGATATTACTAGATCTTAGATGCAGTTTCAGATATTACAGCTAGATACTGTATTACTATGTTTTTCAGTTCCTCTGAGACTTTCTCTGTCTCTGAGAAGTTAAGTCTCAAAGTAACCTCATACGTCCCCTTTAAACTCAAATAATCTTAGGTACCATTCCCTTGCATGATTTTCAAGCCATTTTGTCAATTGTAGTAACCACATGGGTAATTGTATATAAAATAAAATAAATCCTGTAGGGCCGAGTTTTCTGTTGTGACAAATTGAAGAGGCATCTAAACGCAGCTGCATTCATGAAGCGGCACTCATTTCATATTGAACAAGGCATGAGTTCTCTGTCTGTTGTATCCGTAAATGTCATAAAACATCATTTATACTGTGTGCCACTCGCAGCAATAGGGCTGTTGACATTTCATGCTAGTTTTAGTATTATGCTGGATCCTTGACACCTATCTCATTTCCTTTTCTCATTTCGGCATTTTAGAGGCTACTGACTTTGCCCTCTGACGGACTCTAACTTTGTCCTTTTTCATCATTTGACTGGCAACTCCACAGACAGATGGTCTGATCTTATCCAATTGATCTGCAGAATATGCTCTTAGCACAGCAGATTAATGCAAAAACAGACACCAGTCTTATCACTCAGAAATCCAATTATCTGCAATAATGATGCTCTGGTTTTTTGAGGATGAAAATTTTGAGGGATGCTCTCTGATATCCTAGAAGTCTGAGGGTGCTTCCCAAATGGCACCCTATTACCCTTTACATTGCACTACTTTTGACTAGGGCCAATAGCGCCCTGGTCAAAACTATTGCACCATATAGGGAATAGGGTGCCATTTGGGACGGAATCTGAGTGAAATCTCAGAAAAATGGCAGAAAGGATTTCTGCAGTTTCATATCTCAACCAGGGCTAAAAAAGAATACATTCAGAAGGTCTCCATTTTTGTTATCATACCTCAAACTAGAGGGATATGCATCCAAATAGAAATCACCTCCTAAAACTGTCTCACAGCCATGGACAATTCAAGAACTTCAGAAAAGATAAGATTATCACTATCTTTCTGAGAGAGGATTCAAGCTCTGGCTGTGTAGCTACTGTAGTAGGATCGTTTTTTAATACAAAGTAAAGAGAAGTTCTTTAAAGTTTGTTTCTAAAGCAATGTGACTAACGTGCTTCTAAGTAAACCAAACAGGTGGTTATTTACAGGCAATGGTTAAGAAGGCTATACGGTATAGAATTGAACTAAATATACAGTATAATGTATATTTCTGCACATGCAAGTGTCAATAGCATTTGATAGGCAACGGCGACATACGGACTAGATAAGGTAACTTACAAGGTCAGTGAACACTAGTTTACT
This sequence comes from Salvelinus fontinalis, assembly GCF_029448725.1. Classification (NCBI taxonomy): domain Eukaryota; kingdom Metazoa; phylum Chordata; class Actinopteri; order Salmoniformes; family Salmonidae; genus Salvelinus; species Salvelinus fontinalis. Next base: position 495,892 of record NC_074684.1, read on the forward strand.
GTTTGGTCCTAAAATGTTCCGCATCAGTTGACCAGATAAATCTCTCCAAGTGGCTAACAAGGTACCTGTCACGTTCTGACCATAGTTATTGTGTGTTTTACTTGTTTTAGTGTTGGTCAGGACGTGAGCAGGGTGGGCATTCTATGTTGTGTGTCTAGTTTGTCCGTTTCTATGTTTGGCCTATAATGGTTCTCAATCAGAGGCAGGTGTTTTGTGTTGTCTCTGATTGGGAATCATATTTAGCTGGCTTGTTTTGTGTTGGGATTTTGTGGGTGGTTGTTTCCTGTCTTTGTGTTCGTTTCACCAGAGAGGACTGTTTCGGTTTGCCACGTTTATTATTTTGTTATTTGTAAGTGTTCACGTTTTTGTCTCGTCTATTAAAACATGTTGAACACGAGCTACGCTGCGTCTTGGTCCGATCCCTGCTACACCTCCTCTTCAGAGGAAGAGGAGGAAGGCTGCCGTTACAGTACCAAATAATTTCTTCCATCCCATCCTGTTAATAATGATCAAATCTTGAAGTCAGTAGGATGCCAGTGGGTCCAGAATGATGTCGCTAATGTTTCTCTACATTGGACCCGAGCCAAGAGATAAGGGCTGCCTCGCAAATGGTACCCTATTTCCTAGTAGTGCAATATAAAGGGAAAATGGTACCCTATTCCCTACTAGTGCACTATAAAGGGAAAATGGTACCATTTGGGACACAGTCAAGAAGATGAATTACCTTCGGTCAATAGAGAAGGAGGGCTGCTCCACAGCCATAAACAGACAGCAGGAAGTCCGTAGGGTTAGAGCGGGGTCACCACGGGCCGTGCTGGTTAAACTCACTCTGTGAGTCCCAAATGGACCCTACTCCATTTACAGTGCACTACTTTGGACCACAGCCTCATGGGCCCTGGTCAAACATAGTGCACTAATAGGGAATAGGGTGTAATTTGGTACACAGCCAAGGCCTCCTATAGGAAATGAGAACAGACTGCTGGCACTGTTCTGAGGCACTAATGTCACGAGTGTACGTCTAAATGGGCCCGAATCAGTGTTCACTGGGGCTCGCAGACGAGGTTCCTTACATCCCGGAGCCCAGACCACGGACCATGTCTTGACTGTCTCTTCATCAGGTGGAGGAGTTTTTGTCTTTGAGTTTAGTGATGATGATGAAAACATTGCGTGTCGTTACAGAATCAGTTTCGTACCACAGAGGGAACTTATTCAGTTTAACGATCAGACCAGTTGTTGACAGGTTTGTATTCCCTCTTTCTCATTATCGTAACTATTTTATGCCTTTGATAGTAATTTCCTTGGGAGACATCTTTAATATGGAGATGAAAAGCAAGTATTCCCAAACTGAATGACTGTTAAATGAAGTTTAAACCTTGAGAGTTGCTCCCTCCAAATTATCTCAATGAACTTACCCCACATAAATCAAAGATATAAATTAGATCTATTAAAAGCTAATGAAATGTATCTTTTGTCAGATGGTTGTGGTCTTTTGAAACAAATGGATATGGAATCCCTCTGCATTCTCCTTATCAACAGGATATCATGACCACGGTATTCAATACATGCTTAATGACTCTGCTCACTTTTCTCTGACCTCGTGTCACAAAACCCAGGTGTCCCAGTTCCTATAAACAGCCAACAAAGCCATTCTAGTCACTGAGTACCTACCAGGGGAGGAAGAGAGACAGAGGACGAGTGAACAAGTAAAAAGGAACAGAGAAAGAGAGAATACATTTACAAAGAAGAAGAAGGAGGAGGTGCCCTGGACTAGTTGAATGACTGAGGTAGCACAGTGGGCGCTCCGGTTAGAGCTGGCATGTGACAGGATGAGGTAAAGAGTTGAGGGGGTTGGAGGAATCGGAGGATGGAGCTTTTTTGGGCCACTGAGTGGCAGGTGAATGATGGATGCATGTTGGAATCACTACTTAGCCCCTCTTCACTCTCACTCTCTCATTCCTCCTTTGGGACCTGGGCATGAGCCACTCAGGAGGGATCTGTCATTGTGTAAACACAGAAGGAGTTAGAGCTATCTACCGGGGCAGGATTGAGGCCACGAGGGCACACACTGAACTTACATGCTCCACCAGAGCTGCATCCCAAATGATACCCTATTCCTTTAATAGTGCACCACATTTGAACAGGCCTATTGTCAAAACAATAGGATGCCATTTGGACACACCCCACAGAGGACATATATTGCTGCTTTGTTTCCCTCTGTCACTCATTAAAACTATCCAATCATTTACTAGACTTGAACAATGCACCTCTAATTAACCACCAGTGTATTTGAATAGACGCCAGTTACACATGGGTTGTGTCCCAAATATCATCCTATTCCCTATGGGCTCTGGGCAAAAGTAGTGCACTATATAGGGAATAGGTGCCATTTGGGACTCAGTTGTGAACAGATGGTGAGAGCTCATCATCAGGACGGATTTTATCCCCCCCTCACCTCAAAATTAACCTGCCCACCATCTATAAATCCAAATATATAAAAAAATATTGCTATTAAAAATCTGTGCCATTTCGTCTCTCACTACAAACAAATAATCTTAGGGCTTAATTTCCTCTACCGTACATCTTGATTTCCTCCGCTGGTGTGTAATTAAAATAAGCACTCGTTTGAATTACTAGGGACAGGAGGTGATTGGCATTAATATAAGAAACACACACACGGGCACACACACAACCACATACACACTCTGCTTAGCATATTTTCATTAACCCTGGCAAATTAATTATTTACACGTCTGGTATACATTGGAGTTATAGGACTACTTCCTGGTTATAGCAGGACCCTCTTTTACCGTAAAATATAACACATATAGTTGTTCCTAAATTGGCTCGTCACACTAGCCCAGAGTCAGGTGGCTCCTCACACTAGCCCAGAGTCAGGTGGCTCCTATCACTAGCCCAGAGTCAGGTGGCTCCTCACACTAGCCCATAGTCAGGTGGCTCCTATCACTAGCCCAGGGTCAGGTGGCTCCTATCACTAGCCCAGAGTCAGGTGGCTCCTCACACTAGCCCAGAGTCAGGTAGCTCCTCACACTAGTCCAGGGTCTATTGGCTCCTCACACTAGCCCAGAGTCAGGTGGCTCCTCACACTAGCCCAGAGTCAGGTGGCTCCTCACACTAGCCCAGGATCAGGTGGCTCCTCACACTAGCCCAGAGTCAGGTGGCTCCTATCACTAGCCCAGGGTCAGGTGGCTCCTCACACTAGCCCAGAGTCAGGTGGCTCCTCACACTAGCCCAGAGTCAGGTGGCTCCTCACACTAGTCCAGGGTCTATTGGCTCCTCACACTAGCCCAGAGTCAGGTGGCTCCTCACACTAGCCCAGAGTCAGGTAGCTCCTCACACTAGTCCAGGGTCTATTGGCTCCTCACACTAGCCCATAGTCAGGTGGCTCCTCACACTAGCCCAGAGTCAGGTGGCTCCTATCACTAGCCCAGGGTCAGGTGGCTCCTCACACTAGCCCAGGGTCAGGTGGCTCCTCACACTAGCCCAGAGTCAGGTAGCTCCTCACACTAGTCCAGGGTCTATTGGCTCCTCACACTAGCCCAGAGTCAGGTGGCTCCTCACACTAGCCCAGAGTCAGGTAGCTCCTCACACTAGTCCAGGGTCTATTGGCTCCTCTCACTAGCCCAGAGTCAGGTGGCTCCTCACACTAGCCCAGAGTCAGGTGGCTCCTCACACTAGCCCAGAGTCAGGTAGCTCCTCACACTATCCCAGAGTCAGGTAGCTCCTCACACTAGTCCAGGGTCTATTGGCTCCTCACACTAGCCCAGAGTCAGGTGGCTCCTCACACTAGCCCAGAGTCAGGTGGCTCCTCACACTAGTCCAGAGTCAGGTGGCTCCTCACACTAGCCCAGGGTCAGGTGGCTCCTATCACTAGCCCAGAGTCAGGTGGCTCCTCACACTAGCCCAGAGTCAGGTGGCTCCTCACACTAGCCCAGAGTCAGGTAGCTCCTCACACTAGTCCAGGGTCTATTGGCTCCTCACACTAGCCCAGAGTCAGGTGGCTCCTCACACTAGCCCAGAGTCAGGTGGCTCCTCACACTAGCCCAGGATCAGGTGGCTCCTCACACTAGCCCAGAGTCAGGTGGCTCCTATCACTAGCCCAGGGTCAGGTGGCTCCTCACACTAGCCCAGAGTCAGGTGGCTCCTCACACTAGCCCAGAGTCAGGTGGCTCCTCACACTAGTCCAGGGTCTATTGGCTCCTCACACTAGCCCAGAGTCAGGTGGCTCCTCACACTAGCCCAGAGTCAGGTAGCTCCTCACACTAGTCCAGGGTCTATTGGCTCCTCACACTAGCCCATAGTCAGGTGGCTCCTCACACTAGCCCAGAGTCAGGTGTTTCCTATCACTAGCCCAGGGTCAGGTGGCTCCTCACACTAGCCCAGGGTCAGGTGGCTCCTCACACTAGCCCAGAGTCAGGTAGCTCCTCACACTAGTCCAGGGTCTATTGGCTCCTCACACTAGCCCAGAGTCAGGTAGCTCCTCACACTAGTCCAGGGTCTATTGGCTCCTCACACTAGCCCAGAGTCAGGTGGCTCCTCACACTAGCCCAGAGTCAGGTGGCTCCTCACACTAGCCCAGAGTCAGGTAGCTCCTCACACTATCCCAGAGTCAGGTAGCTCCTCACACTAGTCCAGGGTCTATTGGCTCCTCACACTAGCCCAGAGTCAGGTGGCTCCTCACACTAGCCCAGAGTCAGGTGGCTCCTCACACTAGTCCAGAGTCAGGTGGCTCCTCACACTAGCCCAGGGTCAGGTGGCTACTATCACTAGCCCAGAGTCAGGTGGCTCCTCACACTAGCCCAGAGTCAGGTAGCTCCTCACACTAGCCCAGGGTCAGGTGGCTCCTATCACTAGCCCAGAGTCAGGTGGCTCCTCACACTAGCCCAGAGTCAGGTGGCTCCTCACACTAGCCCAGAGTCAGGTAGCTCCTCACACTAGTCCAGGGTCTATTGGCTCCTCACACTAGCCCAGAGTCAGGTGGCTCCTCACACTAGCCCAGAGTCAGGTGGCTCCTCACACTAGCCCAGGATCAGGTGGCTCCTCACACTAGCCCAGAGTCAGGTGGCTCCTATCACTAGCCCAGGGTCAGGTGGCTCCTCACACTAGCCCAGAGTCAGGTGGCTCCTCACACTAGCCCAGAGTCAGGTGGCTCCTCACACTAGTCCAGGGTCTATTTGCTCCTCACACTAGCCCAGAGTCAGGTGGCTCCTCACACTAGCCCAGAGTCAGGTAGCTCCTCACACTAGTCCAGGGTCTATTGGCTCCTCACACTAGCCCATAGTCAGGTGGCTCCTCACACTAGCCCAGAGTCAGGTGGCTCCTATCACTAGCCCAGGGTCAGGTGGCTCCTCACACTAGCCCAGGGTCAGGTGGCTCCTCACACTAGCCCAGAGTCAGGTAGCTCCTCACACTAGTCCAGGGTCTATTGGCTCCTCACACTAGCCCAGAGTCAGGTGGCTCCTCACACTAGCCCAGAGTCAGGTAGCTCCTCACACTAGTCCAGGGTCTATTGGCTCCTCACACTAGCCCAGAGTCAGGTGGCTCCTCACACTAGCCCAGAGTCAGGTGGCTCCTCACACTAGCCCAGAGTCAGGTAGCTCATCACACTATCCCAGAGTCAGGTAGCTCCTCACACTAGTCCAGGGTCTATTGGCTCCTCACACTAGCCCAGAGTCAGGTGGCTCCTCACACTAGCCCAGAGTCAGGTGGCTCCTCACACTAGTCCAGAGTCAGGTGGCTCCTCACACTAGCCCAGGGTCAGGTGGCTCCTATCACTAGCCCAGAGTCAGGTGGCTCCTCACACTAGCCCAGAGTCAGGTAGCTCCTCACACTAGCCCAGGGTCAGGTGGCTCCTATCACTAGCCCAGAGTCAGGTGGAACCTCACACTAGCCCAGAGTCAGGTGGCTCCTCACACTAGTCCAGGGTCAGGTGGCTCCTCACACTAACCCAGGGTCAGGTGGCTCCTATCACTAGCCCAGAGTCAGGTGGCTCCTCACACTAGCCCAGGGTCAGGTGGCTCCTATCACTAGCCCAGAGTCAGGTGGCTCCTCAAACTAGCCCAGAGTCAGGTGGCTCCTATCACTAGCCCAGAGTCAGGTGGCTCCTCACACTAGCCCAGAGTCAGGTGGCTCCTATCACTAGCCCAGGGTCAGGTGGCTCCTCACACTAGCCCAGAGTCAGGTGGCTCCTCACACTAGCCCAGAGTCAGGTGGCTCCTCACACTAGTCCAGGGTCTATTGGCTCCTCACACTAGCCCAGAGTCAGGTGGCTCCTCACACTAGCCCAGAGTCAGGTAGCTCCTCACACTAGTCCAGGGTCTATTGGCTCCTCACACTAGCCAATAGTCAGGTGGCTCCTCACACTAGCCCAGAGTCAGGTGGCTCCTATCACTAGCCCAGGGTCAGGTGGCTCCTCACACTAGCCCAGGGTCAGGTGGCTCCTCACACTAGCCCAGAGTCAGGTAGCTCCTCACACTAGTCCAGGGTGTATTGGCTCCTCACACTAGCCCAGAGTCAGGTGGCTCCTCACACTAGCCCAGAGTCAGGTAGCTCCTCACACTAGTCCAGGGTCTATTGGCTCCTCACACTAGCCCAGAGTCAGGTGGCTCCTCACACTAGCCCAGAGTCAGGTGGCTCCTCACACTAGCCCAGAGTCAGGTAGCTCCTCACACTATCCCAGAGTCAGGTAGCTCCTCACACTAGTCCAGGGTCTATTGGCTCCTCACACTAGCCCAGAGTCAGGTGGCTCCTCACACTAGCCCAGAGTCAGGTGGCTCCTCACACTAGTCCAGAGTCAGGTGGCTCCTCACACTAGCCCAGGGTCAGGTGGCTCCTATCACTAGCCCAGAGTCAGGTGGCTCCTCACACTAGCCCAGAGTCAGGTAGCTCCTCACACTAGCCCAGGGTCAGGTGGCTCCTATCACTAGCCCAGAGTCAGGTGGCTCCTCACACTAGCCCAGAGTCAGGTGGCTCCTCACACTAGCCCAGAGTCAGGTAGCTCCTCACACTAGTCCAGGGTCTATTGGCTCCTCACACTAGCCCAGAGTCAGGTGGCTCCTCACACTAGCCCAGAGTCAGGTGGCTCCTCACACTACTCCAGGATCAGGTGGCTCCTCACACTAGCCCAGAGTCAGGTGGCTCCTATCACTAGCCCAGGGTCAGGTGGCTCCTCACACTAGCCCAGAGTCAGGTGGCTCCTCACACTAGCCCAGAGTCAGGTGGCTCCTCACACTAGTCCAGGGTCTATTGGCTCCTCACACTAGCCCAGAGTCAGGTGGCTCCTCACACTAGCCCAGAGTCAGGTAGCTCCTTACACTAGTCCAGGGTCTATTGGCTCCTCACACTAGCCCATAGTCAGGTGGCTCCTCACACTAGCCCAGAGTCAGGTGGCTCCTATCACTAGCCCAGGGTCAGGTGGCTCCTCACACTAGCCCAGGGTCAGGTGGCTCCTCACACTAGCCCAGAGTCAGGTAGCTCCTCACACTAGTCCAGGGTCTATTGGCTCCTCACACTAGCCCAGAGTCAGGTGGCTCCTCACACTAGCCCAGAGTCAGGTAGCTCCTCACACTAGTCCAGGGTCTATTGGCTCCTCACACTAGCCCAGAGTCAGGTGGCTCCTCACACTAGCCCAGAGTCAGGTGGCTCCTCACACTAGTCCAGAGTCAGGTGGCTCCTCACACTAGCCCAGGGTCAGGTGGCTCCTATCACTAGCCCAGAGTCAGGTGGCTCCTCACACTAGCCCAGAGTCAGGTGGCTCCTCACACTAGCCCAGAGTCAGGTGGCTCCTCACACTAGCCCAGAGTCAGGTGGCTCCTATCACTAGCCCAGAGTCAGGTGGCTCCTCACACTAGCCCAGAGTCAGGTGGCTCCTATCACTAGCCCAGAGTCAGGTGGCTCCTCACACTAGCCCAGAGTCAGGTGGCTCCTCACACTAGCCCAGGGTCAGGTGGCTCCTCACACTAGCCCAGGGTCAGGTGGCTCCTCACACTAGCCCAGAGTCAGGTGTATAGTATAGTAACCTAAAGTTCAAAGAGCTTTTATTTCCCTTAAACAATGGGTTTGCAGATGCCTGTCTCTTTGGGGATGGGGCAAAGTGGGGAAAGGGGGAGGCAGGGTATGTTGTGAGGGAAGGATGGATGCAGTGCGGTTGATGCAGGGAAGGGGGGGTAGAGGGAAAGGGTGGATGGTGGAAGAGGAGAGGGATGATGCAGAACGGCTGAGGCAGGGGAGGGTGGATGAGGAGAGGGAGGAGAGGGGGAGGCAGGGGAGGTGGATGAGGAGAGGGGTAAGAGACAGAGGCGGGGATGCGGAGGGGGACCAGCAAAGCGAAGTGCTGAGACGCTGTATCTAATTAGTGGAAACCAAGACTGTTCTCGGGGCAGGTTTGCTGGCTTTGACTAGCAGAAATGACTTTTCATAGCAGGTTAGGAAAACTTACGCAGCAGGTTAGGATAATTAACATGGCAGGTTAGGATAATTAACGTGACAGGTTGTGGACAGGTCGTGACAGGTTGTGGAAAAATCACCCTAATTAACTCTTTAGTCATATCACAGTTTACCTATTTGCTTATGGTTTTGCCTACTCCTAGTGACCTGTTTTTTAAATTATATGAACAAAAAATATTCAATTTTATTTGGAACGGCAAGCCAGATAAAATTAAAAGGGCCTATTTATATAACGAATATGAATTCGGAGGGCAGAAATTATTAAATATTAAAGCATTAGACCTCTCACTAAAGGCATCGGTCATACAAAAGTTATACTTAAATCCAAACTGGTTCTCTAGTAAACTGGTACGAATGTCTCATCCTATGTTCAAGAAGGGCCTTTTTCCCTTTATTCAGATTACACCTGCTCATTTTCGGTTGTTTGAAAAGGAAATGATCTCCAAAATATCCTTATTCTTTAAACAAGCCTTAGAAAGTTGGTTGCAATTTCAGTTTAATCCACCTGAAGGGACGGAACAAATAGTACAACAAATATTGTGGTTAAATTCAAATATAATAATTGATAAAAAAACTGTATTTATCGAAGAAATGTTTAAAAAAGGTATAATTTTTGTGAATGATATCATAAATAGGACTGGTGGAGTTATGTCACACATGCAGCTAACACAGACATATGGAAAAGTCTGCTCTACCCAAAATTACAACCAATTAATTGCAGCATTACCACAAAAATGGAAGAGGCAAGTAGAAGGGGAAAAAAGTAAGGAACTTGTATGTCGGCCCTGTATTAAAGAACAAAAATGGTTAAAGAAAAGTGTGATAAATAAAAACATATACCAATTTCATTTAAGGACCAAAAAACTAACAGCTGTGCCATACAAATTGCAAAATAGTTGGGAAGAGATTTTCGATGTACCCATTCCATGGCACATGGTTTATGAATTGATACGCAAAACAACGCCGGATTCAAAACTTCGAATTTTTCAATATAAATTACTGTACAAAATTCTTGCAACTAATAGAATGTTATATATATGGGGTATACAATCTTCCCAGCTCTGCAGATTCTGTTGTGAGGAGGCAGAGTCATTAGATCATTTATTTTGGTATTGTCCATATGTAGCTCGTTTTTGGTCACAGGTCCAGGAATGGCTGAAGAATTGCAACATTTGCCTAAAACTAACGCTACAGATAGCAATACTGGGGGATTTGAAAAGCCATAGTCAATCAATCAATAATATAATAATTATTTTGGCAAAGATGTTTATTTTTAATTTACAATCTGTAGAAGCTATGAGAATAGGAAGGTTCAGGTCTTTTGTGAAGCATCACAGCACAGTTGAGAAATGTATGGCAAATAGAAATCCGAAATGGATGATGTTGGAAGATAGATGGGAGGGGTTGGGTGGAGCTGAAGGGTGGGACTAATAACAAGATAAACAATATAGGGCATACGGGATCTGTGAAATGTGTATAGGTGCGGAGCTTTTGTGAAATAGCACAGTTACAAGTGGAAATAAAATTGGATGGACAACAGAAATAGAGGAAGGACTAAGAACAAATAAGAGAGAACTATTGTAAAGTGGACTGTGTCTGTAAGATAGGTATAAGATGTAGAAATTGAAGGTAAAAGCAGAAGTGTTTATAAGTTTACTCCAATTGGGGGATTGGTGGTAGGGTCGCGGGGAATAATAATAAAGGCATATTCTTTAAAAAAGTATGTATGTCTATATAGGTATGTGTATGTATATATGTGTATATGTATGCATACGTGTATGGATATATATATTTACCCAAAAAAATATGGAAAAAAAAAAAAAAAAAAAAAAAAACGTGACAGGTTAGGAGAATTAACATGGCAGGTTAGGAGAATTAACGTGACAGGTTAGGTGAATTAGGTTAATGTTAGGAAAATAGTTAGGGTTACCTAAAATGCAAAAATTGTCCCCGATGTGACTCGAACATGTCTAGCTACAACCTGCCCTGAGGACAGTCTTGGTTTCCACTAATGTGATGCTGCTCCTGAGACGGGGGATGTGGAGGAGGGGGAGGGGGGGGCACCTCATTAGTTCAGTAGAGGTGTTATGGAACGGGTGCCTCCCGTGTTGTCTCGTCAACCCCATGGCAGGCAGGGGGCTGTTTGTACGAGTGGAGACAAAGAGGGGGGAGTAAGGTGTTTTTATTCATTACCAGGGGATTTCTCCCTGTCTGACTGTCTGCAAGACAGAACATATATCCTCCTCCCAACATTAGAAATTACATCAGGCTTCTATTTAGTAGCGTTGTGTAGACTGGGGATGCCTCCCAAATTGATGGGATAATTCCAATATTTGTATAAAATTCCATAAAACCATAGTCTTTCCATTACCATGGAAGTTAAAATAAATTAAATACACACATTTATGGTCAGACTTGACTTGAGAAAAAGTATGTTACTGTGCAGACAGAGAGTCAGAGTGAAAACCTCTGTATGAGAGAAGAAGAGAGGGAGGGAGGTGTGTCCGTGAGGTTGTGATGATGGTGATTTCATCTCTTTTCTTCAGTGTCTGGTTTCTCCTCTGCCTCTCTACTGCCTGACAATGAGTAGTGACAGGACATTACTCAGAATTAGGACTTTCACCCTCCATTTCATTTACATCGCCAGTCAACCTGAATCCGTTTTTCCTTTCTACACCGCACGAGAAAATGATGTCACCCAAAATGATGTCAGCTATAGTGATTCACTTCAGGATCAATTCTCTATAAGAGGATTTGAATGGTGTGTACTATGTACTTTTAGAGCGCCAGTGAGTGTGCATGTGAATGTGACTGCATGCATAACCTAATTAAATTGGTGGGAGCATCTGCAGACTGGGCTGCTGGCTCACCCTCGGTGTAACACCTTGGTCGGTGGCCAACGACCGTGGCTCTCGATGGTTCAGTGTCTGGTTGGGAGCAGCATGATGTAATTGTCAGAGGGGGTTTGATTTCCAACATGATACAGATGGGATGGGCTTTAGAGGTGGAGAGAGAGAGATGGGGAAAAAAGGAGAATAGAGAGATAAAGAGAGGAGGATATATATATAGAGAAAAGGGGGACAGAGAGAGAGAGGAGGGGGACAGAGAGCGAGAGAGAGGTGGGAGACAGAGAGAGAGGGAGAGAGAGGAGGGGAACAAAGAGAGAGGGGAGGGGACAAAGAGAAAGTGGGAGGGGGGAGACAAAGAGAGAGAGAGGGAAGGGGGACAAAGACAGAGAGAGGAGGGGGACAGAGAGAGAGAGAGAGAAAGAGAGAGAGTCGAGGCGGACAAAGAGAGAGGGGAGGGGGACAGAGACAGAGAGAGAGGATGGGGACAGAGAGAGAGAGAGGGGATGGGGACAGAGAGAGAGAGAGAGAGAGAGGAGGGGGACAAAGAGAGAGAGTGATGGGGACAGAGAGGAGTGGGACAAAGAGAGAGAGAGGGGGGACAAAGGGAGAAAGAGAGGAGGGAACAAAGGGAGAGAGAGAGGAGGGGGACAAAGAGAGTGAGAGTGGAGGAGGACAAAGAGAGAGAGAGGGGCAGGGGACAAAGAGAGAGATAGGGGAGGGGTACAAAGACAGAGAGAGAGGAGGGGGACAAAGAGAGAGATAGGAAGGGGGACAAAGAGAGAGAGAGGAATGGGGACAAAGACAGAGAGAGAGGAGGGGAGAAAGACAGAGAGAGAGGAGGGGAGAAATACAGAGAGAGAGGAGGGGAGAAATACAGAGAGAGAGAGAGAGAGAGAGAGAGAGAGAGAGAGAGAGAGAGAGAGAGAGAGAGAGAGAGAGAGAGAGAGAGAGAGAGAGAGAGAGAGAGAGAGAGAGAGAGAGAGAGAGGAGGCGGACAAAGACAGAGGGGAGGGGGACAAAGACAGAGAGAGAGGATGGGGACAGAGAGAGAGAGGGGAGGGGGACAGAGAGAGAGGAGGGGGACAAAGAGAGAGAGTGATGGGTACAGAGAGGAGTGGGACAAAGAGAGAGAAAGAGGAGGAGGACAATGGGAGAAAGAGAGGAGGGAACAAAGGGAGAGAGAGAGGAGGGGGACAAAGAGAGTGAGAGGGGAGGAGGACAAAGAGAGAGAGAGGGGCAGGGGACAAAGAGAGAGAGAGGGGAGGGGTACAAAGACAGAGAGAGAGGAGGGGGACAAAGAGAGAGATATGAAGGGGGACAAAGAGAGAGAGAGGAATGGGGACAAAGACAGAGAGAGGAGGGGAGAAAGACAGAGAGAGAGGAGGGGAGAAATACAGAGAGAGAGAGAGAGAGAGAGAGGAGGCAGACAAAGAGAGAGCGAGGGGAGGGGAACAAAGAGAGAGAGAGGATGGGGACAGAGAGAGAGAGGAGGGGGACAGAGAAAGAGAGGAGGGGCACAGAGAAAGAGAGAGAGGAGGGGGACAAAGAAAGAGAGAGATGGGGACAGAGAGGAGTGGGACAAAGAGAGAGAGAGGAGGGGGGCAAAGAGAGAGAGTGAGAGAGAGAGGAGGGAGATAAAGACAGAGAGCTGGGAGGGGTACAAGAAGAGAGAGATATGAGGGGGACTCAGAGAGAGAGAGAGGAGTGAGACAGAGAGAGAGAGAGAAGGGGGACAAAGACAGAGCGAGAGATGGGGGACAGAGAGGAGTGGGACAAAGAGAGAGGGAGGAGGTGGACAAAGAGAGTGAGAGGGGCGGGGGACAAAGAGAGAGATATGGGAGGGAAACAAGGACAGAGAGAGAGAGGAGGGGGACAAAACTAGAGAGAGGGGAGGGGACAAAGAGCGAGAGAGAGGAGGGGGACAAGGAGAGAGTGCGAGAGAGAGAGGGAGTGAGATAGATCGAGAGGTGGTGGACAGAGAGAGGAGGGGGGGAAAAGAGAGAGAGGGAGAGAGAGAGAGAGAGAGAGAGGAGGCGGACAAAGAGGGAGAGAGAGAAAGAGAGAGAGAGAGAGGAGGCGGACAAAGAGAGAGAGAGGGGAGGGGGACAAAGGGAGAGAGAGGAGGGGGACAAAGGGAGAGAGAGATTGCGACAGAGAGGAGTGGGACAAAGAGAGAGATGAGGGGGACAAAGAGGGAGAGAGAGAGCGAGAGAGAGGCGGCGGACAAAGAGAGAGCGAGGGGAGGGGGACAAAGAGAGAGAGATTGGGACAGAGAGGAGTGGGACAAAGAGAGAGAGAGGGGACAAAGAGAGTGAGAGGGGCGGGGGACAAAGAGAGAGATAGGGGCGGGGGACAAAGACAGAGATAGAGGAGGAAAACCAAGACAGAGAGAGAAGGGGGACAAAGAGAGAGAGAGAAAGAGAGAGAGAGAGAGAGAGAGAGAGAGAGAGAGGAGGGGGGTAAAGACAGAGAGAGGGGAGGGGAACAAAAAGAGAGAGAGGGGAGAGGAACAAAAAGGGATAGAGAGGAGGGGGACCCAGAGAGAGAGAGAGAAGGGGACAGAGAGAGAGGAGGGGTACAAAGAGAGAAAGAGAGAGAGAGAGGTGGGGACAGAGAGAGGAGTGAGACAAAGAGAGAGAGCAGAGGGGGACAAAGAGAGAGAGAGGGGCAGGGGACACAGAGAGGGAGAGGGTAGGGAGACAAAGTGAGAGAAAGAGAGGAGGGGGACAAAGAGAGAGTGTGAGAGAGATAGAAACAGAGGGGAGGGGGGGAGAGAGAGAGGTGGGGGACAGAGAGAGGAGTGGGACAGAGAGAGAGAGAGAGAGAGAGAGAGAGGAGGGGGACAAAGAGATAGAGGGTTCGGGTACAATCAGAGAGAGAGTGGAGGGGGACAAAGCGAGAGAGAGAGGAGGGGGACAAAAAGAGAGTGCGAGGGAGAGAGAGGGAGAGAAATAGAAAGAGAGGGGAGGGGAGAGAGAGAGGAGTGGGACAGAGAGAGAGAGGTGAGGGACAAAGCGAGAGAGACAGAGAGCGAGAGATAGAGAGGAGAGAGGAGGGGGACGAAGAGAGAGAGGAGGGAGGGGGAGAAAGAGAGAGAGAGAGAGAGGGGAGAGGGACAAAGAGAAAGAGAGAGGAGGAGGACAAAGCGAGAGTGCGAGAGAGAGATAGGTAACCACTGCACAACAGCAGAACCTGAGACAGAGCTGCATTTCCTGACAAAATGTTAAAAAATATATATTAAACAAAGGTTTCAAAGACCTCTCTGATGAGAATAAGCTACCCGTCCTTTTGGGGAAGGACGCAGAGAACTGTGGGTTAGCAGCGCACTACATTGCTGCCTACCATAAGATGAGGGACAGTGTCTGATAGACTAATCAACCTGCACATGTCCTCTACTGTATGTTTATTGTTATTGTTGAATGTATGGTTATTTTGACCCTTGGTTATTGTTGTTACTGTTGTGCCGTTGACAATTTTGATTCTTTTTGTTTTCATATTGTAAATTTCCAAAGTAAGCTTTGGCAATACAGTTGAAGTCGGAAGATAACACATTAGCCAAATACATTTAAACTCAGTTTTTCACAATTCCTGACATTTAATCCTAGTAAAAATTCCCTGTCTTAGGTCAGTTAGGATCACCACTTTATTTTAAGAATGTGAAATGTCAGAATACTAGTAGAGAGAATGATTTATTTCAGCTTTCATTTCTTTATTCACATTCCCAGTGGGTCAGAAGTTTACATACACTCAATTAGTATTTGGTAGCATTGCCTTTAAATTGTTTAACTTGGGTCAAACGTTTCTGGTAGCCTTCCACAAGCTTCCCACAATAAGTTGGGTGAATTTTGGCCCATTCCTCCTGACAGAGCTGGTGTAACCGAGTCAGGTTTGTAGGCCTCCTTGCTCGCACACGCTTTTTCAGTTTTTCCCACACAATTTCTATAGGATTGAGGTGAGGGCTTTGTTATGGCCACTCCAATTCCTTGACTTTGTTGTCCTTAAGCCATTTTGCCACAACTTTGGAAGTATGCTTGGGGTCATTGTCCATTTGGAAGACCATTTCCAACCAAGCTTTAACTTCCTGACTGATGTCTTGAGATGTTGCTTCAATATATCCACATACTTTTCCTTCCTCATGATGCCATCTATTTGGTGAAGTAGACCAGTACCTCCTGCAGCAAAGCACCCTCACAACATGATGCTGCCACCCCCGTGCTTCACGATTGGGATGGTGTTCTTCGGCTTGCAAGCCTCCCCCTTTTTCCTCCAAACATAACGATGGTCATTATGGCCAAACAGTTCTATTTTTGTTTCATCAGACCAGAGGGCATTTCTCCAAAAAGTACGATCTTTGTCCCTGCGTGCAGTTGCAAACCGTAGTCTGGCTTTTTTATGGCGGTGTTGGAGCAGTGGCTTCTTCCTTGCTGAGTTGCCTTTCAGGTCATGTCGATATAGGACTCGTTTTACTGTGGATATAGATACTTTTGTACCTGTTTCCTCTAGAATCTTCACAAGGGCCTTTGCTGTTGTTCTGGGATTGATTTGCACTTTTCGCACCAAAGTACGTTCATCTCTAGGAGACAGAACGCGTCTCCTTCCTGAGCGGTATGATGGCTGCGTGGTCCCATGGTGTTTATACTTGCGTACTATTGTTTGTACAGATGAACATGGTACCTTCAGGCGTTTGGAAATTGCTCCCAAGGATGAACCAGACTTGTGGAGGTCTACAGTTTTTTTTCTGAGGTCTTGGCTGATTTCTTTTGAGTTTTCCATGATGTCAAGCAAAGAGGCACTGAGTTTGAAGGTAGGCCTTGAAATACATCCACAGGTACACCTCCAATTGACTCAAATTATCTCAATTAGCCTATCAGAAGCTTCTAAAGCCATGATATCATTTTCTGGAATTTTCCAAGCTGTTTAATAGCACAGTCAACTTAGTGTATGTAAACTTTTGACCCACTGGAATTGTGATACAGTGAATTATAAGTGAAATAATCTGTCTGTAAATAATTGTTGGAAAATTACTTGTGTCATGCACAAAGTAGATATCCTAACCGGCTTGCCAAAACTCTAGTTTTTGTGGAGTGGTTGAAATACAAGTTTTAATGACTACAACATAAGTGTATGTAAACTTCCGACTTCAACTGTATGGTCATTGTTACGTCATGCCAATAAAGCAAATTGAATTGAATTGAATTGAGAGGGAGAGATAGAAAGAGAGGGGAGAGGGAGAGAGAGAGGAGTGGGACAGAGAAAGAGAGATAGAGAGGAGGGGGACAACGTGAGTGTGAGAGAGAGAGAGGGAGAGAGATAGAAGAGTGGGACATAGAGAAAGGAGTGGGACAGCGAGAGAGAGAGAGAGAGAGAGAGAGAGAGAGAGAGAGAGAGAGAGAGAGAGAGAGAGAGAGAGAGAGAGAGAGAGAGAGAGAGAGAGAGAGAGAGAGAGAGAGAGAGAGAGCGAGAGAGAGCGAGAGAGAGCGAGAGAGAGAGAGAGAGAGAGAGAGAGAGAGAGAGCGAGGATTGGGACAAAGAGAGAGAGAGAGAGAGTTGCAATTGCACTTGAAAGTGCACTCTTCTTATTAAGCTTTAAGCTGCCTATTGTATACACAGTATATTATACATGCACACTATTTCAGAGAACAGAAAACACCTGCTCCATATTTTACAGACAGACTTTCATATTTCACAGTTCACGATAGCTCAAGTCTGTCTGTCTAGCCACCCACACCTCCATTAACATGCATGAAGCACAGCAAGGGTGCAAGATCTGGGGAAGGTCTCCCAAAGTCAGTGTTGACTTTTTGGCATTGCTAAGGGTGTGAAAGCTGTCAGAGATCTCAGCAGCCTGTCTGACTTGGTGCTTTCATGATAAATACGACTGAGGGAGCAACCGTCTTTTGTCTCGCTAGAAACCTTGATATTTTATTTAGGACTCAAATCTAACAGGCGTCGTTAAGGTAGGCTAGTGTATGCAAAGTTGTTGTTTTGAGTGATGTTGCGCTCTGTGGTGGAGCTTCAATGATTTTCATTCACTGCCTGTTTTCATTTTCATACACTGACGCAAGTAAACAAACAACAAATCCATTGACCCAAAGTGAAGCCTGAATCAATGAATATAAAACAAAAGGTTTGTTAATGTTGATTATGTAGCTTTTATGGCACTCCAAAACATTCAAGGAAGTGAAGGGATTAATTACAGCTCCAAACATTTGACAACTGTTTTTTTTTTTAAATCTCCCTCCACTGTTGGTAAATGGTTTGATTTTGTGCATGCAAATGAGCGTATTAATTAACATAAGGAATATGGGCAACCTTGCAGTATCTATTGTAAGAAAGTGGTCAGATGAAGCAGATGCTAAACTACAGGACTGTTTTGCTATCACAGACTGGAATATGTTCCGGGATTCTTCCGATGGCATTGAGGAGTACACCACATCAGTCACTGGCTTTATCAATAAGTGCATCGAGGACATCGTTCCCACAGTGACTGTACGTACATACCCAAACCAGAAGCCGTGGATTACAGGCAACATTCCCACTGAGCTAAAGGGTAGAGCTGCCACTTTCAAGGAGTGGGACTCTAACCAGGAAACTTATGAGAATTCCCTCTATGCCCTCCGACGAACTATTAAACAGGCAAAGTGTCAGTACAGGACTAAGATCGCAACGTACTACTCCGGCTCCGATGCTCGTTGGATGTGGCAGGGCTTGCAAACTATTACAGACTACAAAGGGAATAACAGCCGGGAGCTTCCCAGTGACACGAGCCTACCAGACGAGCTAAACAACTTCTATGCTCGCTTTGAGGCAAGTAACACTGAAACATGAATGAGAGCATCAGCTGTTCCGGACGACTGTGTGATCACGCTCTCCGCGGCCGATGTGAGTAAGACCTTTAAACAGGTCAACATTCACAAGACCACTGGGCCAGACGGATTACCAGAATGTGTACTCCGAGCCTACGCTGACTAACTGGCAAGTGTCTTCACTGACATTTTCAACCTCTCTCTGTCTGAGTCTGTAATACCAACATGTTTCAAGCAGACCACCATAGTCCCTGTGCCCAAGAACACTAAGGTACCCTACCTAAATGACTACCAACCTGTAGCACTCACTTCTATAGCCATGAAATGCTTTAAAAGGCTGGTCATGGCTCACATCAACACCATTGTCTTAGAAACCCTAGACCCACTCCAATGTGCATACAGCACCAACAGATCCACAGATGATGCAATCTCTATTGCACTCCACACTGCCCTTTCCCACCTTGACATAAGGAACACCTATGTGAGAATGCTATTCATTGACTACAGCTCAGCGTTCAACACCATAGTGCCCTCAAAGCTCATCACTAAGCTAAGGACCCTTAGCTCCCTCTGCAACTGGATCCTGGTCTTCCTGACAGGCCACCCCCAGGTGGTAAGGGTAGGTAATAACACATCCGCCACGCTGATCCTCAACACTGGGGCCCCTCAGTGGTGCGTGCTCAGACCCCTCCTGTACTCCCTGTTCACTCATGACTGCACGTCCAGGCACGACTCCAACACCATCATTAAGTTTGCTGATGACACAGCAGTGGTAGGCCTGATCACCGACAAAGACGAGGTCAGAGACCTGGCCGGATGGTGCCAGAACAACATCCTCTCCCTCAACGTGATCAAGACAAAGGAGAAGATTGTGGACTACAGGAAAAGGAGGACCGAGCACGCCCCCATTCTCATTGACGGGGTTGTAGTGGAGCAGGTTGAGAGCTTCAAGTTCCTTGGCGTCCACATCACCAACAAACTAACATGGTCCAAGCACACCAAGACAGTCGTCTCCTGACTGGTTGCATCACTGCCTGGTATGGAAACTGCTCTGCCTCCAACCGCAAGGTACCAAGCTTCCTTACATGCAGGACCTCTATACCAGGCGGTGTCAGAGGAAGGCCCTAAAAATTGTCAAAGACTCCAGCCACCTTAGTCATAGACTGTTCTCTCTGCTACCGCACGGCAAGCAGTACTGGAGCGCCAAGTCTAGGTTCAAGAGGCTTCTAAACAGCATCTACCCCCAAGCCATAAGACTCCTAAACAGCTAATCAAATGGCTACCCAGACTATTTGCATTGCCGCACCCCCCCCCCCCCCCCCCCCCACTACGCTGCTGCTACTCTCTGTTATTATCTATTCATAGCCACTTTAATAACTCTACCTACATGCACATAATTACCTCAATTACCTCGACTGCCCCCGCACATTGACACATTGACTATGTACCGGTATCCCCTGTATATAGCCCCGCTATTATTATTTACTGCTGCTCTTTAATTATGTGTTATTCTTATCTCTTACCTTTTTTTAGGGGTTTTCTTAAAACTGCATTGTTGGTTAAGCGCTTGTAAGTAAGCATTTCACTGTAAGGTGAATACCTGTTGTATTCGGCGCATGTGACAAATCCAATTTGATTTGATTTGGGAATAAATTATGAATACACAAATAGCATTACAACGAGGATAATTAATACTTATTCAGAAACGCAAAAGAGCAGATCAATCATTTGGCCTGAGATAAACATCATCACAACTGTAATTGACCCGTGTTTTATCACACAAATAATATTAGGTTTTATTTATGGGGCCTCTACTCATCAAGATGATTTAATTGCATCATGGTATTCACTGGGGTTACCTGGCTGTTCAGACTTAGATAGCTGGACTATACAATGAATCATTTAGACATCATGGAAACTATCAATTTACATTATGTTATAGCTTTTTCATAAGTATTAGGTATTTGTTTCCTTATATGTTAAGTATTTATGTACACTAAGTATACCAAACAATAGGAAAACTTTCCTAATATTAAGCTGCACCCCCTATTGCCCTCAGAACAGCCTCAAACTGTCGGGGCATGGACTCTACAAAGTGTCAAAAGCATTCCACAGGGATGCTGGCCCATGTTGAATCCAATGCTTCCCACATTTGTGTCAAGTTGACGGGATGTCCTTTGGGTGGTGGACCATTCTTGATACACACGGGAAACTGTTGAGCGTTGCAGCTCTTGACACAAACCACAAACTTAAATATTTTGTCTTGCACATTCACCCTCGGAATGGCCCCATACATCATCCATGTCTCAATTGTCTGAAAGCATCAAAATCCTTCTTTATTCTGTCTCCTCCCCTTCATCTACACTGATTGAAGTAGATATAACAAGGGACATAAATAAGGGATCATAGCTTTCACCCAGATTCACCTGATCAGTCTATGTCATGGAAAGACAAGGTGTCCTTAATGTTTTGTATACTCAGAGTGTATGTTTCCTTATATTCCATATTTGTTTGTGTCATTTGGTAGAATCATCATCACAAGAAGTTGTAATGCATTTCTAGTGTCTGAACAGTCATTGGTTATTAGAAACACCTAGAACAGAAACACTGAGAACAGAAACACTGAGAACAGAAACACTGAGAACAGAAACACAGAGAACAGAAACACAGAGAACAGAAACACTGAAAACAGAAACGCAGAGAACAGAAACACAGAGAACATAAACACCTAGAACAGAAACACCTAGAACAGAAACACCTAGAACAGAAACACCTAGAACAGAAACACCTAGAACAGAAACACTGAGAACAGAAACACATAGAACAGAAACACAGAGAACAGAAACACCTAGAACAGAAACACTGAGAACAGAAACACAGAGAACAGAAACACCTAGAACAGAAACACTGAGAACAGAAACACTGAGAACAGAAACACAGAGAACAGAAACACCTAGAACATAAACACCTAGAACATAAACACCTAGAGCAGAAACATAGAAACACAGAGAACAGAAACACATAGAACAGAAACACAGAGAACAGAAACACCTAGAACAGAAACACAGAGAACAGAAACACCTAGAACATAAACACAGAGAACAGAAACACCTAGAACAGAAACACAGAGAACAGAAACACCTAGAACATAAACACCTAGAACATAAAAACAGAAACACAGAGAACAGAAACACCTAGAACAGAAACACAGAGAACAGAAACACCTAGAACAGAAACACAGAGAACAGAAACACAGAGAACGGAAACACAGAGAACAGAAACACCTAGAACAGAAACACCTAGAACAGAAACACAGAGAACAGAAACACCTAGAACAGAAACACAGAGAACAGAAACACCTAGAACAGAAACACAGAGAACAGAAACACCTAGAACAGAAACACAGAGAACAGAAACACCTAGAACAGAAACACAGAGAACAGAAACACCTAGAACAGAAACACCTAGAACAGAAACACCTAGAACAGAAACACAGAGAACAGAAACACCTAGAACAGAAACACAGAGAACAGAAACACCTAGAACAGAAACACAGAGAACAGAAACACCTAGAACAGAAACACTGAGAACAGAAACACAGAGAACAGAAACACTGAGAACAGAAACACCTAGAACAGAAACATACAGTGACAACCATCCCTACCTGTGAATGTACACTGCTCAAAAAAATAAAGGGAACACTTAAACAACACAATGTAACTCCAAGTCAATCACACTTCTGTGAAATCAAACTGTCCACTTAGGAAGCAACACTGATTGACAATATATTTCACATGCTGTTGTGCAAATGGAATAGACAGAAGGTGGAAATTATAGGCAATTAGCACAGCACCCCCAATAAAGGAATGGTTCTGCAGGTGGTGACCACAGACCACTTTTCCGTTCCTATGCTTCCTGGCTGATGTTTTGGTCACTTTTGAATGCTGGCGGTGCTTTCACTCTAGTGGTAGCATGAGACGGAGTCTACAACCCACACAAGTGGCTCAGGTAGTGCAGTTCATCCAGGATGGCACATCAATGCGAGCTGTGGCAAAAAGGTTTGCTGTGTCTGTCAGCGTAGTGTCCAGAGCATGGAGGCGCTACCAAGAGACAGGCCAGTACATCAGGAGACGTGGAGGATGCCGTAGGAGGGCAACAACCCAGCAGCAGGACCGCTACCTCCGCCTTTGTGCAAGGAGGTGCACTGCCAGAGCCCTGCAAAATGACCTCCAGCAGGCCACAAATGTGCATGTGTCTGCTCAAACGGTCAGAAACAGACTCCATTCCTTTATTGGGGGTGCTGTGCTAATTGCCTATAATTTCCACCTGTTGTCTATTCCATTTGCACAACAGCATGTGAAATTTATTGTCAATCAGTGTTGCTTCCTAAGTGGACAGTTTGATTTCACAGAAGTGTGATTGACTTGGAGTTACATTGTGTTGTTTAAGTGTTCCCTTTATTTTTTTGAGCAGTGTATATATATATCCATTGATTGTTGAAGAATATGAGCTTATGAGCTTAGTTCAACTGTCACACTCCACGAGAACCCAAAATATAAGCTTGTTTTACCCCAATGTTTGTAAACAAAGTAAATGTTAACAAACACTGTATAGCATCATTATATGATTAAAACAATAATGTTGATATCATGGATGGTCAGTCCTTGCATCCATAGCTCTGTCTATTAATCTGAGAGTTGTTACATTTCTCCAGGCCCATCCCTCAGCTTCTACCAAAAACAGAGGCGGGGTGGCCGTTTTGTTATTATTTCATCTGTGGATTTGCTCTTTAAACAGCTGCATACTATCAAGACATCAAAGTGTCACCAACAAAAAGGTAAACAATAGGCCTATAGATAATGCAGCATATGGTATTAATTTTTCCCATGTAAATGGCACTTTCAGTATCAGCATTTATTTTTAAACTGATTGTGCTCATGTTTTTCAATCAATGAGCCCATTCAGTCCTCCATGACAACAAAATCATAAACAACAGAGTAGGGCTGGCTAATAAGTCCTTAGTTTAGGGTCATGCTCAGGTAAAACAATGTGGCTAATCTATACTTCTATATTTCCAAGTCATTTTTGGAGATCAAAGGGTATAACATTTATTGGAATGACTGGAATTCTGATAGACTTTGGGTTTTAATGTAAAGATACAATTTAATCATATAATTATATGTAGTAAAAAGCGATGGGTTAGAAGCAGCCTATATAACCAACCCATACAACAAAATTGAACATCCATATACTGCATATGGCCAGCTACAGTATCTAAACTTTAACATTGATTTATCCTGCAATAGATGTCGTTCAATTAGTAACATACATTGTTGTATTCTTTGAATGCCTCTAAAGCAGAAAGTAATCTAAAAGTAACTGAAGGTAATCAGAATACATTACTGATTTTGTGTAATCCACATTACGTTACTGATTACAATTTTGGACAGGTAACTCTTAAACTGCAAGGGATTACATTTAGAAAGTAACTTACCCAACCCTTGTGCTCTCAGACAGAAACATACGATGACAACCGTCCCCAGCTGTGAAAGTATATAATCAATATAGCTAGATATGAAAATTATGGCAATACATTTCTGTGTCAATTTATCTGTATTCTCAGTGGGCCAGTTTTCAATTGTAGCTCCAATGTAACAACATGTAGGCATGGCTACCATCTGTAGCAGCCGGTAGAATCCTTTTGACTGTCACATATGATATGATCAGCGTGTGTGGGGAAATGGCCTTGGCATTTAGGTGCATGTCCCAAATTGCATCCTATTCCCTTTATAGTGCACTACTTTTGACCAGGGCCCATAAGGCACTGGTCAAAAGTAGTGCACTATATAGGGAATAAGTTCCCATTTGTGATGCATCCAGTCCGTGCATATGAGAGAAATGGAAACCTAATGAGGTAATTCAGACACAAATATATAAAGCTCTCTGTCAACACATATACTTAGAACGGCCAATCAGAAGCATTTAATTTGTACCATGTTTTATTGATGGGATATAACCGCTGTCATACAGTATATTGCATGTAGTATAACACAGTTGCAGAATACAAAAACCTATTTCATACACAATGTTATTATATGCATACATAGTTGTTTTTTCAATTTCACCACAGCCATACCACTGGTTATTTTAGAACATAACTAATGTATGATAACTATTGGTGAATTATATTATCTGGGCATTGGATAACGAAATTTGAAAAACTCACACATGATCAAATTCACTAAAATAAATAAGGGGAAAAGAGAGAGAGAGAGCGAGAGCGAGAGAGAGAGAAGCAATACCTTTAGGCACAGGCCCTTGAAATTAATTCAAAGAATGTAGGCATTAAATCTGTTTAGGATCAAACAGCATTGATTCCCCATATGAAAACAAACACATTACATAAGGATAATTTGTTTATTGTTTACTTTAGTAATACCTTTTCATCAACCATTAAAGGTGTTTTTTATTGAATCAACAAGAATAAGTTGATTTGTTAAGTGATTTACGGCAGTGTGTCAGCTGTAATGTTACATCCTCTAGTAAAATAGCAACAACAAAAAAATATTAAATATTTAATTTGGCCTTTACTACTGTGATGTTGTTGTGATGTACACGTCACTTCCTGTTGAACGCGGGAATGAGGGAGAGCTCAGTTTGCTAGTTATGGAAAGTGTGTTGTTTTCAAATCAAATTTTATTGGTCACATAAACATGGTTAGTAGATGTTATTGTGAGTGTAGCGAAATGCTTGTGCTTCTAGTTCCGACAGTGCAGTAATATATAACAAGTAATCTAACAATTCCACAAAAACGACCTAATACACACAAATCTAAGTAAAGGAATAGAATAAGAATATATAAGCATAAATATATGGATGAGTAATGACAGAGCAGCATAGGCAAGATGCAACAGATGATATAAAATACACTATATACATAAGAGCTGAGCAGTGCAAGATATGTAAACATTATTGAAGTGGCATTATTAAAGTGACTGGTGATCCATTTATTAAATTGGCCAATGTTTTCAAGTCTGTATGTAGGCAGCAGCCTTTGTGTTAGTGATGGCTGTTTAACAGTCTGATGGCCTTGAGATAGAAGCTATTGTTTTTCAGTCTCTCTGTCCTAGCTTTGATGCACCTGTACTGACCTCGCCTTCTAGATGGTAGCGGGGTGAACAGGCAGTGGCTCGGGTGGTTGTTGTCCTTGATCTTTTTGGCCATCTTGTGACATCGGGTGCTGTAGGTGTCATGGAGGGCAGGTAGTTGCCCGCGGTGATGCGTTGTGCAGACCGCACCACCCTCTGGAGAGCCTTGCGATTGTGGGTGGTGCAATTGCCATACCAGGCAGTGGTACAGCCCGACAGGAGACTCTCAATTATGCATTTGTAAAAGTTTGTGAGGGTTTTAGGTGACAAGACAAATTTCTTCAGCCTCCTGAGGTTGAAGAGGCGCTGTTGCTGCCCTATCCCATCTGGACCACACTGTCTGTGTGGGTGGACCATTTCAGTTTGTCCGTGATGTGTATGCTGAGAAACTTAAAACTTTCCACCTTCTCCACTGCTGTCACATCGATGTGGATAGGGGGGTGCTCCCTCTGCTGTTTTCTGAAGTTCACGATCATCTCCTTTATTTTGTTGACGTGTCTCTCCTGTTTTCAAGAGAGACAGGATTGAAGGAAGAAGAGGGGGTGTGATGATTTACATTAAAGAACATATCCGATGTAAACAAATTGAGTGGTCATGTGATAATGAACTAGAATGTATTGGCCTGAACGTTACACTGTCTCCCTAAATGTCTTTTAACTTTATTGGAATGTATAGGCCACCTTCCACCAAAAGTGTGTTTCTTGATCAGTTTAATAACATGCTTAGGGAATGTGATTTTGGGAAAAAGGTCATCTTAATGGGAGATTTAAACATTAATTATGAAGACAAGTCTTGTAGGAAAACCCTCAAACAGATCACTAATACCTTTGACCTTACACAGCTAGTTAAAGGGCCAAGCAGGGTGACATGTTGCTCTAAAACACAGATTGATTTGGTGTTCAGTAATAAACCAGAGAGAATGACTAAATCATTCAATATGGTTACTGGGCTATCTGATCATAATCTGACACTTATAGCCAGAAAGCTGTCTAAGAGCAGGTTTAACCATTCTACTGTTAGAAAGCCGGATCAACTAAGAATACCTAAGAGTGAATTAAACTATTTTGTCCTATACAGACGTGGAAGCTGATAGTTTTGTTTTTCTATCCACAATCCAGACTACAATAAATGGTTTCCTACAGAAAATCAAATCCAAACCAGGCCAAAAGAGCACTCTTCCTTGGCTAAATGGAGAAATCTGGAAATTGATGAAAGAACAAGATTATGCTCGAAAAATAGCCCTAAGATCCAAATTAGAGCATGACAGACGTAGGTTTACCATGTTGAGAAATAAGGTGATGAAAGAAATCAGACAGGCCAAGGCAAACTTTTTTATTAACATACAGTGGGGCAAAAAAGTACTTAGTCAGCCACCAAGTGTGCAAGTTCTCCCACTTAAAAAGATGAGAGAGGCCTGTAATTTTCATCATAGGTACACTTCAACTATGACAGACAAAAGTAGGGGAAAAAAATCCAGAAAATCACATTGTAGGATTTTTAAAGAATTTATTTGCAAATTATGGTGGAAAATAAGTATTTGGTCAATAACAAAAGTTTATTCTCAACACTTTGTTACATACCCTTTGTTGGCAATGACAGAGGTCAAATGTTTTCTGTAAGTCTTCACAAGGTTTTCACACACTGTTGCTGGTATTTTGGCCCATTCCTCCATGCAGATCTCCTCTAGAGCAGTGATGTTTTGGGGCTGTTGCTGGGAAACACGGACTTTCAACTCCCTCCAAAGATTTTCTATGGGGTTGAGATCTGGAGACTGGCTAGGCCACTCCAGGACCTTGAAATGCTTCTTACGAAGCCACTCCTTCGTTGCCCGGGCGGTGTGTTTGGGATCATTGTCATGCTGAAAGACCCAGCCACGTTTCATCTTCAATGCCCTTGCTGATGGAAGGAGGTTTTCACTCAAAATCTCCCGATACATGGCCCCATTCATTCTTTCCTTTACACAGATCAGTCGTCCTGGTCCCTTTGCAGAAAACAGCCCAAAAGCATGATGTTTCCACCCCAATGCTTCACAGTAGGTATGGTGTTCTTTGGATGCAACTCAGCATTCTTTGTCCTCCAAACACGACGTGAGTTTTTACCAAAAAGTTCTATTTTGGTTTCATCTGACCATATGACATTCTCCCAATCTTCTTCTGGATCATCCAAATGCTCTCTAGCAAACTTCAGACGGGCCTGGACATGTACTGGCTTAAGCAGGGGGACACGTCTGGCACTGCAGGATTTGAGTCCCTGGAGGCGTAGTGTGTTACTGATGGTAGGCTTTGTTACTTTGGTCCCAGCTCTCTGCAGGTCATTCACTTAGTCCCCCCGTGTGGTTCTGGGATTTTTGCTCACCGTTCTTGTGATCATTTTGACCCCACGGGGTGAGATCTTGCGTGGAGCCCCAGATCGAAGGAGATTATCAGTGGTCTTGTATGTCTTCCATTTCCTAATAATTGCTCCCACAGTTGATTTCTTCAAACCAAGCTGCTTACCTATTGCAGATTCAGTCTTCCCAGCCTGGTGCAGGTCTACAATTTTGTTTCTGGTGTCCTTTGACAGCTCTTTGGTCTTGGCCATAGTGGAGTTTGGAGTGTGACTGTTTGAGGTTGTGGACAGGTGTCTTTTATACTGATAACAAGTTCAAACAGGTGCCATTAATACAGGTAACGAGTGGAGGACAGAGGAGCCTCTTAAAGAAGAAGTTACAGGTCTGTGAGAGCTAGAAATCTTGCTTGTTTGTAGGTGACCAAATACTTATTTTCCACCATAATTTGCAAATAAATTCATTAAAAATCCTACAATGTGATTTTCTGGATTTTATTTCCCTCATTTTGTCTGTCATAGTTGAAGTGTACCTATGAATAAAATTACAGGCCTCTCATATTTTTAAGTGGGAGAACTTTCACAATTGGTGGCTGACTAAATACTTTTGTGCCCCACTGTAATTGGTGAAGCAAAGGGAAATTCTAAATTGATCTGGGAGAATCTAAAAAGGTTAACAGGGAAAGACCATAGTAACACTGCAAAAAGACTAGAAATCGTGGTGAATAACAATCTAACACAGGATGCAGTCGAAATAGCAATAGCCTTCAATTCCTACTTTATTGACTCTGTCAGGGTACTGACACAGAACCCATCCACTGGTTTCTTGGGCTCAGTGCTAGTGAATGACGCTCAACCTGCCTTCATCATAAGGGAGGTTTCTGAGTCAAAGGTGAACAAGGTGATTAGCTCACTAAAGAACTCTAAAGCCAAATATGTGTTTGGGCTGGACTCTACCCTTCTTAAAAACTACAAAGAGTCACTCATTGGCCCCATTACTAACACATCAACACATCAACACCAACACATCTATTGTTCTCGTAGGGTTTCCAAGGGTATGGAAGTCGGCCATAATAACAGCCATCTTTAAATCAGGCGACCCTGCTCACATGAGTAACTAGAGGCCCATTAGTATACTACCTGTGGTGTCAAAGGTTGTTGAAAAGTGTGTATTAGAGCAACTGATTGCCCACCTCAACAACAGCCCCTTCACATTACACTCCATGCAGTTTGGCTTCAGAGCGAAACACTCCACAGAAACGGCCAACTGCTTTCTTCTGGAAAATGTGAAGTCCAATATGGACAAAGGGGGCATTGTTGGGGCTGTGTTTCTGGACCTAAGGAAGGCTTTGATACTGTTAACCATGAGATTCTCATCACAAAATTGTCCAAGTTCAACTTTTCCCCTGATGCCTTGAGATGGATGAAATCATACCTTGAAGGCAGAACTCAGTGTGTCAGAGTGAGCAATGAGCTGTCGCCCACTCTTAGCTATGATGTGGGCGTGCCCCAAGGGTCAATACTGGGGCCCCTCCTGTTCAGCCTGTACATTAATGATCTGCCTTCTGTCTGTACTGGGTCTGAAGTTCAAATGTATGCAGATGATACAGTGATATATGTGCAACTGCACCACAAATCACACTTTCACAAAATGCATGAAGACATGGCTAAAGGTCAATCAGATTTGTGAACATAATCCCTAGCTGTGTATTGTCGCTTTCCATGTTGTCTGTTTTCTGTAGCTTGTGAGGTGTGGAAACACTTTGTTGCTTTTATAAATTTTGTCTTGCTGCTTTTTGTTCTATGTTGCTCTGTCTGTATGCTACGTCTTGCTTGTCCTATGTTACTCTGTCTGTATGCTATGTCTTGCTTGTCCTATGTTACTCTGTCTGTATACTACGTCTTGCTTGTCCTATGTTACTCTGTCTGTATGCTATGTCTTGCTTGTCCTATGTTACTCTGTCTGTATGCTATGTCTTGCTTGTCCTATGTTGCTCTGCGTGTGCTCACTGCTCAATGGTTGTCTATATTGTAATTGTTTTTAATAACCTGCCCAGGGACTGCGGTTGAAAATTAGCCGGCTGGCTAAAACCGGCACTTTTACTGAAACGTTGATTAATGTGAACTGTCCCTGTAAAAATAAAAATACAAACTCGACTCAAAATAAATAAACTCAACGTTGAGTGAGAGGTTGTTTTCCTGACACCCCACTCCAAGAGCCCTCACCTCCTCCCTGTAGCCTGTCTTGTCGATGTTGTTCATCAAGCCTACTACTGTTGTGTCGTCTGCAAACTTGACGAATGAGTTGGAGGCATGCATGGCCACGCAGTCATGGGTGAACAGGGAGTACAGGAAGGGGCTGAGCACACACCCTTGTGGGGCCCCAGTGTTGAGAATCAGCAAAGTGGAGATGTTGTTTCCTACCTTCACCACCTGGGGGCGGCCCGTCAGAAAGTCCAGGACCCAATTGCACAGGGCGGGGTTGAGACCGAGGGCCTCAAGCTTAATGATGAGCATGGAGAGTACTATGGTTTTGAATGCTGAGTTGTAGTGAATGAACAGCATTCTTACATAGGTATTATTTTTGTCCAGATGGGATAGGGCAGTGTGATGGCGATTGCGTCATCTGTGGACCTGTTGTGGCGGTATGCAAACTGAAGTGGGTCTAGGGTGGCCGGTAAGGTGGCAGTGATATGATCCTTGACTAGCCTCTCAAAGCACTTCATGATGACTGAAGTAAGTGCTACGGGGCGGTAGTCATTTAGTTCAGCTATCTTTGCTTTCTTGGGTACAGGAACAATGGTAGCCATCTTGAAGCATGTGGGGACAACAGACTGGGATAGGGAGCGATTGGGAGAGGGCTTTGTATGCATCGCGGAAGTTAGAGTTGCAGTGATCGAGATTATTAGCCCTGCGAGTCATGCAATCAAGTTGATGTCGCTCTGATGTCCAATAGTTCTTCCCGGCTGAATGTAATAACACAGGATTTTATTGGCTAACAATGTAAGAAATAATACATAAAAAACAAAATACTGCAAAGTTTCCTAAGGACTAGAAGCAAGGCAGCCCTCTCTGTCGGCACCATCTGTTGTATTGTAAAGTTTGGCTCAGTTGGTAGAGCAGTTGGTAGAGCATGGCGCTTGCAATGCCAGGGTTGTGGGTTCGATTCCCACGGGGGGCCAGTACAAAAAAAAAGTATGAATGTATGTACTTGTAAGTCGCTCTGGATAAGAGCGTCTGCTAAATGACTTAAATGTTAAATGTTAAGTTTCTTAGTAGATAGCTACCTTTTGAGTTTTGATCCCACAACGCGGTTGGCATCCGTTGCTAGGACTGCTACTAGGACTACTAGGACTGCTACTACTTGAGGGCTTGAACGCAAAATATGCAATCATTCATGCAATCACAAGTGAAATATACCAAAACACAGCTTAGCTTGTTGTTAATCCACCTATCGTGTCAGATTTTGAAAATATGCTTTACAGAGAAAGAAATCCAAGCTTTGTGAGTGTATCAATCAACGCTAGAACAGCTAGCCCCAAATTAGCATGGTCACGAAAGTCAGAAAAGCAATAAAATTAATCGCTTACCTTTGATAATCTTCGGATGTTTGCACTCACGAGACTCCCAGTTACACAATAAATGTTATTTTTGTTCGATAAATATTACTTTTATAACAGAAAAACGCCATTTGGGTTGCGCGTTATGTTCAGAAAACCACAGCCTCGTTCCGGTCCTGAAAGGCAGAAGAAAATTCCCAAGTCCACCAACTGGTCCAGGTTGAGAGTGGTGTCCCTGCAGTCTAGCTCCCTACGAACGTCTTCTCGTAAACTACACCTGTAGTGGTCGATCAGGGCCCGCTCATTCCATCCCGCACCAGCGGCCAGAGTTCTGAAGTCCAGTGCGAACTCTTGAGCGCTCCTCATCCCCTGTCTCAGATGGAACAATCGCTCTCCCGCCGCTCTCCCTTCAGGTGGATGATCAGAAACTGCCCGGAAGCGGCGGGAGAAGTCCTCGTAGTCATCCAGAGTCGGGCCTTACCTTCCCCAGATGGCGTTGGCCCACTCCTGGGCTTTTCCAGTCAGGCAGGAGATGAGGGCGCTCACTCTCTCGCGTCCCGAAGGGGCCGGCTGAACAGCTGTCAGGTAGAGCTCCAGCTGGAGTAGGAACCCCTGGCACCCGGCAGCTCTTCTGTCATACGCTCCCGGGAGCGAGAGCCGAATCCCACTGGGTCCTGACGACGGAGGGGTGGACATCGGAGTAGGTTGAGGTGCGGGCGGAGGTGATGATGTAGGAAAGCCTCCTCTCTCCCATCTGTCCATTGTTTGCAGCACGCGATCCATGGCTGTCCCGAGACTTTGTAACATAGTCGCGTGCTGCTGGACGCGCTCCTCTACTGGGAGAGAAGGACTGGCTGCACCTGCTGAATCCATTTGAGCGGTCCGTGATTCTGTCAACGATTGGGTGCAGAGATGTAGCGGAGTCAGGCGCAGGACACAGTTTAGAGTAAAACAACCGAGTTTACTCAATAAAACAAACAAGCAATATTCCAATGAGGAAAATACAAACTAACACCTACAACAACCACTAAGACACCAACAATCACAGACAGAACAGAAAGGTATGCCAGAGGGTTAAATAAGGAACATGATATGGGAATTGAAACCAGGTGTGTGTAAAACAGACAAAACAAAACGAAAATGAAACATGGATCGGTGGTGACTAGAAAGCCGGTGACGTCGACCGCCGAACACCACCGGAACAATTATTGTTATCAATAATGAGAAACCTCCTGGCAATGACAACTTAGATGGAAAGCCACTGAGGATGGTAGCTGACTCCAAAGCCACTCCTATATGTCATATATTTAATTTAAGCCTAAAGGGAAGTCTTTGTCCTCAGGCCTGGAGGGAAGCCAAAGTCATTCCGCTACCCAAGAGTTGTAAAGTTGCCATCACTCGTTCTAACAGCAGACCTATTAGCTTGCTGCCAGCTCTTAGCAAACTGTTAGAAAAATGGTGTTTGACCAAATACAATGCTATTTTTCTGTAAACAAATGAACAACAGACTTTCAGCATGCTTATAGAGAAGGGCACTCAACATGTACTGCACTGACACAAATTACTGATGATTGGTTGAAATGTTCAACCTCAGTTCTGAATCTACGAAATGGCAATCTTTCTAATAGAACTGAGGTTTTCCTTAAACCTCTACAGGATCGGTGGGTCCCCCACAGGAATGTTGAGCTAACGTAGGCTAATGCGATTAGCATGAGGTTGTAAGTAACAAGACAATTTCCCAGGACATACACATATCTGATATTGGCAGAAAGCTTACATTCTTGTTAATCTAACTGCACTGTCCAATTTACAGTAGCTATTACAATGAAAGAATACCATGCTATTGTTTGAGGAGAGTGCACAGTTATGAAATTGAAAAGTTATTAATAAACCAATTGTAACGGTCCTGACCTGTTTTCTGTTGTTTTTGTATGTGTTTATGGTCAGGGCGTGTGTTTTGGGTGGGCAGTCTATGTTTTCTGTTTCTATGTTGGTTTTGGGT
Organism: Salvelinus fontinalis; assembly: GCF_029448725.1. NCBI lineage: Eukaryota > Metazoa > Chordata > Actinopteri > Salmoniformes > Salmonidae > Salvelinus > Salvelinus fontinalis. The sequence continues at coordinate 529,045 of NC_074684.1, forward strand.
TGCCTGGTATGGCTCTTAATTAGAGGCAGGTGGTTTGCGTTTTCCTCTAATTAAGAGTCATATTTAGGTAGGGTGTTCTCACTGTTTGTTTGTGGGTGATTGTCTTCCGTATCTGTGTTATGTTTGCACCATACGGGACTGTTTGGATGTTCGTTTCGTTTTGATGTAGTCTGTTCCTGTCCGTGAGTTTTACGTTAGTTATGTAAGTTCATGTTCAGGTTTTTCGTCTACGTCGTTTTCTTGTTTTGTAATTTTGAAAGTGTTTTGTTTTTCGTGTTGCCATCGTCGTGTTCAAATAAAAGATGGCTTATTTCCCGAATGCTGCATTTTGGTCTACTGATCCTTCTCTCCTCTCCTCGTCCGAGGATGAGGAGAACGACAGCCCTTACAGAATCACCCACCAAACTAGGACCAAGCGGCAAGGGAGTGCTCGACAGAGCAACAAGGACTCCTGGACTTGGGAGGAGATCCTGGACGGTAGAGGACCTTGGGCTCAGCCAGGGGAATATCGCCGTCCCAAGGAGGAGTTGGAAGCAGCGAAGGCTGAGAGGCGCTGGTATGAGGAGGCAGCGCGGCGACGCGGTTGGGAGCCCGTGAGTCAGACCCAAAAATTTCTTGGGGGGGGCACACGAGGAGTGTGGCAAAGCCGGGTAGGATACCCGAGCCAACTCCCCGTGCTTACCGTGGAGGTAGAAGGCGTCGTACTGGTAAGACACCGTGTTATGCGGTAAAGCGCACGGTGTCCCCAGTACGCGTGCTTAGCCCAGTGCGGGCTATTCCACCTTGCCGCACTGGGAGGGCTAAGTTGGGCATCGAGCTGGATGTCATGAAGCCGGCCCAACGCATCTGGCCACCAGTGCGTCTCCTCGGGCCGGCATACATGGCACCAGCCTTACGAGTGGTGTCCCCGGTTTGCCAGTATAGCCCAGTGCGGGCTATTCCACCTCGCCGCACTGGCAGGGCTACGGGCACCATTCAACCTGGTAAGGTTGGGCAGGCTCGGTGCTCAAGAGCACGTGTCCTCCTTCACGGTCCGGTAGACCCGGTGCCACCTCCATGTACCAGTCCTCCGGTGGCAGCCCCCCGTACCAGGCTGTCTCTCCGGGTTCTCTCTCCTGCTGTTTCCTCCTCTCCAGCGCAGCCAGTGCCTAGACCACGCACCAGGCTGTCTCTCCTTCTCCTCCCTACAGAGCCGTCCTGCCATGACCAGCCAGAGCCGTCCTGCCATGACCAGCCAGAGCCGTCCTGCCATGACCAGCCAGAGCCGTCCTGCCATGACCAGCCAGAGCCGTCCTGCCATGACCAGCCAGAGCCGTCCTGCCATGACCAGCCAGAGCCGTCCTGCCATGACCAGCCAGAGCCGTCCTGCTATGACCTGCCAGAGCCGTCCTGCTATGACCTGCCAGAGCCGTCCTGCTATGACCTGCCAGAGCCGTCCTGCTATGACCTGCCAGAGCCGTCCAGCCAGGACCTGCCAGAGCCGTCCAGCCAGGGCCTGCCAGAGCCGTCCAGCCAGGGCCTGCCAGAGCCGTCCAGCCAGGACCTGCCAGAGCCGTCCAGCCAGGACCTGCCAGAGCCGTCCAGCCAGGGCCTGCCAGAGCCGTCCAGCCAGGGCCTGCCAGAGCCGTCCAGCCAGGACCTGCCAGAGCCGTCCAGCCAGGACCTGCCAGAGCCGTCCAGCCAGGACCTGCCAGAGCCGTCCAGCCAGGACCTGCCAGAGTCCCTCAGCCAGGACCTGCCAGAGTCCCTCAGCCAGGACCTGCCAGAGTCCCTCAGCCAGGACCTGCCAGAGTCCCTCAGCCAGGACCTGCCAGAGTCCCTCAGCCAGGACCTGCCAGAGTCCCTCAGCCAGGACCTGCCAGAGTCCCTCAGCCAGGACCTGCCCCTTGTCCCGGTGCTGCCCCTTGTCCCGGTGCTGCCCCTTGTCCCGGTGCTGCCCCTTATCCCGGTGCTGCCCCTTATCCCGGTGCTGCCCCTTGTTCCGGTGCTGCCCCTTGTCCCGGTGCTACCCCTTGTCCCGGTGCTACCCCTTGTCCCGGTGCTGCCCCTTGTCCCGGTGCTGCCCCTTCTCCCGGTGCTGGCCGTTCATTTAGGGGATGTTAGTTTTAGGGTGGTCATTGGGAGGGGAAGACAGAAGCGGGGAGTGACAATGGTGGTGTGGGGACAGCGTCCAGAGCCTGAGCCACCACCGTGGTCAACTGCCCACCCAGACCCTCCCCTGGACTTTGTGCTGGTGCGCCCGGCGTTCGCACCTTGAGGGGGGGTTCTGTAACGGTCCTGACCTGTTTTCTGTTGTTTTTGTATGTGTTTATGGTCAGGGCGTGTGTTTTGGGTGGGCAGTCTATGTTTTCTGTTTCTATGTTGGTTTTGGGTTGCCTGGTATGGCTCTTAATTAGAGGCAGGTGGTTTGCGTTTTCCTCTAATTAAGAGTCATATTTAGGTAGGGTGTTCTCACTGTTTGTTTGTGGGTGATTGTCTTCCGTATCTGTGTTATGTTTGCACCATACGGGACTGTTTGGATGTTCGTTTCGTTTTGATGTAGTCTGTTCCTGTCCGTGAGTTTTACGTTAGTTATGTAAGTTCATGTTCAGGTTTTTCGTCTACGTCGTTTTCTTGTTTTGTAATTTTGAAAGTGTTTTGTTTTTCGTGTTGCCATCGTCGTGTTCAAATAAAAGATGGCTTATTTCCCGAATGCTGCATTTTGGTCTACTGATCCTTCTCTCCTCTCCTCGTCCGAGGATGAGGAGAACGACAGCCCTTACACCAATTAGGCACATTTGGGCAGTCTGAAATGCAATGGTTCATTGGATCAGTCTAACATTTTGTGCATACGCTGCTGGCATCTAGTGGCTAAAATCTCAATTGGGCTGGAGTAATACATTATGGCCTTTATCTTGCATTTCAAAGATGATGAAAAAAATGCACGGTTTATTCTTTGTATTATCTTTTACCAGATCTAATGTGTTATATTCTCCTACATTCATTTCACAATTCCACAAAATTCAAAGTGTTTCCTTTCAAATGGAATCAAGAATATGCATATCCTTGCTTCAGGTCCTGAGCTAGGGGCAGTTAGATTTGGGTATGTCATTTTAGGCGAAAATTGGAAAAAGGGGCGAATCCTTAAAAACTTCTACTTGGTCACAATCCCGGATCCGGGAGCACCCCCATCAGTAAAAAAGCTGACTAGCATAGCCTAGCATAGCGTCGCAACTAAATACTAGCATCTAAATATCATTAAATCACAAGTCCAAGACACCAGATGAAAGATACACATCTTGTGAATCCAGCCATCATTTCTGATTTTTAAAATGTTTTACAGGGAAGACACAATATGTAAATCTATTAGCTAACCACGATAGCAAAAGACACAACTTTTTTTCCCACCATTTTTTTCCTGCATAGGTAGCTATCACAATTTCGACCAAATAAAGATATAAATAGTCACTAACCAAGAAACAACTTCATCAGATGACAGTCTGATAACATATTTATTGTATAGCATATGTTTGTTTGAAAAATGTGCATATTTCAGGTATAAATCATAGTTTACCATTGCAGCCACCATCACAACTCTCACCAAAGCAACTAGAATAACTACAGAGACCAACGTGAATTACCTAAATACTCATCATAGAACATTTATGAAAAATACACAGCGTACAGCAAATGAAAGACAAAGATCTTGTGAATCCAGCCAATATTTCAGATTTTTTAAGTGTTTTACAGCGAAAACACAATTTAGCATTATATTAGCTTACTACAATAGCCAACCACACAACAGCGTTGATTCAAGCCAACAATAGCGATAACGAATAAACCAGCAAAAGATATTAATTTTTTCACTAACCTTCTCAAACTTCTTCGGATGACAGTCCTATAACATCATATTACACAATACATATAGAGTTTGTTCGATAATGTGCATATTTAGCGGCACAAATCGTGGTTATACAATGAGAAAAGTAGCCAAGCTGCCAACAATATGTCAGGAGAAATCTTGGGAGAGGCACCTAATCTAATCAGTAACTAATCATAAACTTGACAAAAAAATACAGGTTGGACAGCAAATGAAAGATACATTAGTTCTTAATGCAATCGCTGTGTTAGATTTTTTAAATTAACGTTACTACGACATACAGCGTACGTTAAAGCGAGACCGCACCGAAATTAATGGCAGAATATGAGATTTACATTTTTGAACAGAACAACGAATTAACATCATAAATAGTTCTTACTTTTTGATGAGCTCCAATCAGAATCTTGGGCAAGTTGTCCTTTGTACAAAAGAATCGTTGCTTGGTTGTAGATTGTCGCCTTCAACTTTGGAATTAGCAGTAAACATTAGCCATGTGGCCCAGACGTGCCCAACTCTCTATAACGCAGCACAAATAAATATCCGAAAATCGCAATATACTGATATAAACTGATATAACTCGGTTTAAAATAACAACATTATGATGTCTTTAACACCTATATCGAATGAAATCAGAGCCGGATATATCTAAGGGCTATAACGGGAGCTTTCTAGAACGACATCCTGAGGTCTGTCTTGCGTCATGGCGAATGAAGGAAAGACTGGACCCCACGTTCCCAGTCCATTTATATGGCCTTAGATCTGCCTAGCAACTCCATTCCAATTCTCACTATTTGCTGACATCCAGGGGAAGGCGTATGCAGTGCATCTCAACCAATAGAAGACATGCAAATTAATAAACTGACCTCAGAACAGCCTGGCTGATTTCAGATTTCTCACTTGCTGACAGGAAGATTGCTCCAACTCGAGTTCTGTTTTACTCACAGATATAATTCAAACGGTTTTAGAAACTAGAGAGTGTTTTCTATCCAATAGTAATAATAATATGCATATTGTACGAGCAAGAATTGAGTACGAGGCAGTTTAATTTGGGAACAAAATTTTTACAAAGTGCAAACAGCACCCCCTATTGAGAAAAGGTTTTAAGAGGTTTTAATGGCAGCTTCTCAAACATGTAAATTGTGGTGTACCGCAGGGCAGCTCTCTAGGCCCTACACAGCTCATGATGTCACTGAAACCCTTGCAGTCTGTTTTGGAATGGGTGGACATCTCTAAAACTAAGAGCATTTTATTTGGTACAAATCCTTCTCTAAGTTCTAGACCTCAGCTGAATCTAGTTGAGGAGACTAAATTACTTGGCGTTACCTTAGATTGGGTGGGCCTGTGCCCTCCCAGGCCCATCCATGGCTGCACCCCTGCCCAGTCATGTGAAATCCATAGATTAGTGCCTAATGAATTTATTTCAATTGACTGATTTCCTTATATGAACTGTAACTCAGTAAAATCGTTGAAATTGTTGCATGTTGCGTTTATATTTTTGTTCAAAATCTGCAAACTAAATTCCACTTTCACATTATGGGAGAGTGTGTGCAGATCAGTGACACAATATCTATATTTAATCCGGCTGTAACACAATAAAATGCGGATAAAGTAAAGTGGTTGGAATACTTTCTGGAGGCACTATAGCACTATAGCCACATGATAGTAATCTGAAAAAAGACATTGACAATATTAGTCTGATTGACTGTTGCGCTGACAACATGGCGATATCTGTATACACAGTATTCTCAATGGTAATGGAACGTTTAATCAGATCTAGGCATATACTCTTTTGTGAGCTGTGAGAAGCCTATGTTTGCACTATAACTACACATTATTACAGATGCCGTGAGCAGACACACTTTTTAAGAAGCCTCTCTGTTTCTGTCTGTCTTGCAGATCAGAGCAGTGTGTCTCCCAGTCTGGTAATGTGTGTGTGTGTGTGTGTGTGTGTGTGTGTGTGTGTGTGTGTGTGTGTGTGTGTGTGTGTGTGTGTGTGTGTGTGTGTGTGTGTGTGTGTGTGTGTGTGTGTGTGTGTGTGTGTGTGTGTGTGTGTGTGTGTGTGTGTAATAGAAGGTGATGTAAGCATGCATCATGATCCATACAGATGATAGGTGGTGACTCATTGGGTGGAAAAGCCTGGCAGGTAGACACACATGCAGCCTGGCAAGAAGACACACAGGCAGCCTAGCAGGCAGACACACAGGCAGCCTGGCAGGCAGACACACAGGCAGCCTGGCAAGAAGACACACAGGCAGCCTGGCAGGCAGACACATAGGCAGCCTGGCAGGCAGACACACAGGCAGCCTGGCAATAAGACACACAGGCAGCCTGGCAGGCAGACACACAGGCAGCCTGGCAAGAAGACTGGCAGGCAGACACACAGGCAGCCTGGCAGGCAGACACACAGGCTGCCTGGCAGGCAGACACACAGGCAGCCTGGCAGGCAGACTGGCAGGCAGACACACAGGCAGCCTGGCAGGCAGACACACAGGCAGCCTGGCAGGCAGACACACAGGCAGCCTGGCAAGAAGACTGGCAGGCAGACACACAGGCAGCCTGGCAAGAAGACTGGCAGGCAGACACACAAGCAGCCTGGCAAGAAGACTGGCAGGCAGACACACAGGCGGCCTGGCAGGCAGACACACAGGTAGCATGGCAGGCAGACACACAGGAAGCCTGGCAAGAAGACTGGCAGGCAGACACACAGGCAGCCTGGCAAGAAGACTGGCAGGCAGACACACAAGCAGCCTGGCAAGAAGACTGGCAGGCAGACACACAAGCAGCCTGGCAAGAAGACTGGCAGGCAGACACACAAGCAGCCTGGCAAGAAGACACACAGGCTTCGTCCCAAATGTCACTCTATTCCCTCTATAGTGCAATACTTTTGACCAGAGTCCATATACTGATGCCAACATTAAAGTAAGTAACATTACATGACTTCAGAGGTAACACTTTCTTTGAAGTGTACCTATTTACGGTTGTTGGCAGAAACATTTATGAATTTATGACTTTCATGAAATGCGTATGTACTGCTTATGAATGTGTTATGTATGGGTTATGAATGTGTTATGTATGGGTTATGGATGTGTTATTTATGGGTTATGGATGTGTTATATATGAGTTATGAATGGGTTATGTATGGGTTATGAATGTGTTATGTATGGGTTATGAATGTGTTATGTATGGGTTATGAATGTGTTATGTATGGGTTATGGATGTGTTATGTATGGGTTATGAATGTGTTATGTATGAGTTATGAATGTGTTATGTATGGGTTATGAATGTGATATGTATGGGTTATGAATGTGTTATGTATGGGTTATGGATGTGTTATGTATGAGTTATGAATGGGTTATGTATGGGTTATGAATGTGTTATGTATGGGTTATGAATGTGTTATGTATGGGTTATGAATGTGTTATGTATGGGTTATGGATGTGTTATGTATGAGTTATGAATGGGTTATGTATGGGTTATGAATGTGTTATGTATGGGTTATGAATGTGTTTTGTATGAGTTATGAATGGGTTATGTATTGGTTATGAATGTGTTATGTATGGGTTATGAATGTGTTATGTATTGGTTATGAATGTGTTATGTATGGGTTATGAATGTGTTATGTATGGGTTATGAATGTGTTATGTATTGGTTATGAATGTGTTATGTATGGTTATGAATGTGTTATGTATGGGTTATGAATGTGTTATGTATGAGTTATGAATGGGTTATGTATGGGTTATGAATGTGTTATGTATGGGTTATGAATGTGTTATGTATGGTTATGAATGTGTTACGTATGGGTTATGAATGTGTTATGTATGGGTTATGAATGTGTTATGTATGGGTTATGAATGTGTTATGTATGGGTTATGAATGTGTTATATAGGTACCCATCAAATAAATTGCTACCCTCAGTTATTATATCGGTACAAGATTGTTTCCCCATTATTTATCTCTTCTCTGACTGCATGATTTCACTTGACTTGATATATTACCATATTAAACTATTCATCTTTGTAAATAAGCAGGTTGTCTTTGTAAATAAGCAGGTCGTCTTTGTAAATAAGCAGGTCGTCTTTGTAAATAGGCAGGTCGTCTTTGTAAACAAGCAGGTCATCATTGTAAATAATGATTTGTTCTTATTTGACTTACCTGTATAAATAAAGGTGGGGGGAAAATCTAACTGATATTCAAATCCCACACACACTACACTACAGGTAAAGATTCATATTTATATCTGCTTGCAAACAAACTTCTCCCTGGTATATTTTGTAAATATTATTCTCAGCTTGGAAATCTATAAACTCATGGGTATTCACTCCCACACACACAATCCAATTTCCAGAACAGATAATTTCGTATTCTCTTTGTTGTAGGATCATTTTAATGGGTTGTTGGGAAAATGTATTAGTGATTATAATTATGGGTTGTGTCCCATATGGCAACCTATTCCCAACATAGTGCAGTACTTTGACCAGAGCACTACGAGGTTTGACCAGTGCACTATGTAAGCAAAAGGATGCCACTTGGGATGCAGACATGATATGGGGAAGCACACTACCCAGGGTGTTTAGAAATGGAGATAAGACTCCTGGAGAAATATCCGAAAAAGTACCGGCTGCTCCGAATCCCTACAAGGAGTGTTTGATAGTACGAATGTAATCAATGAGTCGGTACAGGCATGTACTATAATACACATCTGCATGTTACACATATTAATAGCCTGAAATTCCATTGCTATGCGTGGTGTAGTCTACACTTCACATTCAAATGAGGATTGGGGATATCTACTTTGCACTAATACTAGAACATTGATGGGAAATAAAGCCCACAATGAATAGCATTAACCTTTGGTGGATAAACTACAGAATTGAATTACTTTTATTGTAATTATTTGATTCAGCTCATAAATTACTAGTACTGTCAACTATCTTTTCAAAATACTTTATCTATTGCAAAAATTGAATCTATTTGTGAGGATACACGTTTGTGTCACGCCCTGGCCTTAGTTATCTTTGTTTTCTGTAATAATTTGGTTAGGTCAGGGTGTGACAGGGGGGATGTTTGTGTATAGTTGTCTCGTCTTGGGTGGTTGTATGGTATAGGGGGTTTTGGTAGAGTGTATGGGTTTGTGTTGAGTGTAGGTGTCTAGGTAAGTCTATGGTTGCCTGAATGGTTCTCAATCAGAGACAGCTGTCATTCATTGTCTCTGATTGGGAGCCATATTTAAGGCAGCCATAGGCAGTAGGCTTTTGGTGGGTAATTGTCTATGTGTAGTGTTTAGTGTCAGCACTATTTGTTTGAATAGCAACACGGTCGTCTGTTTGTTGTTTTTGTTCGTTTGTTTCGTCTTCATAATAAAGAAGATGTCTTTCTATCACGCTGCGCCTTGGTCCACTCTGCCTCATTACGACGATCGTGACAGTTTGTGAAATGGGGTAAAATAAAACAAAAATGTTTTTCCTATCCAGCTCGAAGGACCTTCGAGCCAGGATTGTCGCCAGTCAGGAGTTCATAAAGGTAGGACGGAGGGTCTCCTCTGCAGTACACCGTAGGGCCATTCCCAAATGGAACCCTATTCCCTATACAGTGCACTACTAGTAGTGCACAATAAAGAGAATAGGGTGCTATTTGGGAAACATGAGTAATACACTGTCCATCTTGGTGCAGTGAGCAGCCCAGTGGCCCAGCGTCCTCCTGTACACCCTATAGATCAGGCCCTCCTGCTAATGAGACTGCCAGAGCCGGCCTAAACCTCCATCCACTTCCTCCCTGGGAGCCTAGGGAGCATATACCATCCTGATGATGACAATTTCTGAATAAAGAAAATAAATATTGGTTTTATTATCATATAATGATTATTTATGAACTTGGCAGACACAGGTTTGGTGGAGAGAAGAGAGATGAGGACAGGAGTCTTATCATGGTATGATAATCCGGTTATGTGCCTTTGAAAAGGGGTGATACATCACAGGGATCTGGCATGCACAACACTGCTATAGCTGCAGTTGATCATATTGGGAGATGAATTAAAAATAAATAAAAATATCTGTGGGAACTATAGCTCCAACATTTAAAGTACTGTGTGCACCTAATAATTGAGGTGTGATGCATCCACAACACTAGAGCACTACTAGACATAAAACATAACTTCCTTTATGTCTTCACTCATTCCTTTATTCATTTTTTTATTCATCCCTCATTCATTTATGTGTTATTTTATGTGCTTCACTCAATGTGCTTGTTTGAAACGGTGTACCACCACTCCTGCTACAGTATGAGACAATAAACACGCAAGCTTTACTTCATCGAATACAAATGGGAGTAAAGTTGCTAGAAAGAATTTTTCAAAAGAACTGCATGAAATACAAATGCCTAGACAGTTGCAATAAGGCCCGAGGGGGTGTGGTATATGGCCAATATACCACGGCTAAGGGCTGGTCTTAAGCACGACGCAACACAGAGTGCCTGGATACAGCCCTTAGCTGTGGTATATTGGCAATATATAACAAACCCCTGAGGTGCCTTATTGCTATTATAAACTGGTTACCAACGTAAGTGGTATACCGTCTGATGTATCACGGCTTTCAGCGAAACAGCATTCAAGGCTCGAACCACCCAGTTTAAAATAATGTATACATGCTTGACAAAAATATAACATTATCTCTGTCTGCGTTTAACTGTGGCTCCTCGATCTGATAACAAAGACTAATTTCTAGCAATGTTGTTTGGTCTAGCTTCTACAGTGTGGAACATGGAGTCTCAACCTCAGAGCAAGTGCACCAATTACCCAGTAAACACCCACGGTGAGCTTGGCATCATTATCCCTGTTCCCCAGCCAGCCGGCCCTGGTGAGGCAGACCACAGAGATCAGAGGCTGCTGAGTCATTTCCTGTTCCTGTACATTCGGGAAACGATGGACAGGGCAGCTCTCTCTCTCTCTCTGCGTCCCAAAAGGCACTTTATTCCCTATATAGTTCTACTTTTGACCAGGGCCCCATATTATTATTATTATTGATTTGTTTACCTTTATTTAACTAGGCAAGTCAGTTAAGAACAAATTCTTATTTTGTGCCATTTGGGACGCAGACCTGCTCTGCACACCAGCGTTTTCTCTTCTCCCCACCATGTGACCACCCACAGGGCTAAATAGAGCTTGACACTCCGCCGCACCCTCTACCTCCCCGTTTAACTCCCCCCTCTACATACCCGTCTGCTGCACCCCTCTAACGTACCCCTCTACCTCACCCCTTTGCCTGAGACCTCCATCATAGAACTATTCTGATTGTGAGCTGGATGTTCATGAGTCAAATGCAACCTTAGATTCATATTATTGGTTTATTGTTGGTTTATTCTGATCCCCTATTGAAACATAGTGGTTATATTTTAATGTAGGCCTATAGGGAAGATAGCCCATGTGGAGATGTTCATATTGAAACATATTGAAACATTTTTTTACTTGTTTGATAAGATTAGTACAGATTTTCTCAGGGGACCCCACGTGGGGAACCACTGTGCTAACCTCTCTCTCTCTCCTCTGCTTACTCCTGCATGCATTGCAGCCTGCCTCAGCCTCACCACTGAGCGCCACATTACTGTCTGTCTCAGTAGCCTATTCAGTGTAAAGCAAAGTTATTATGAGAACTTAGTAGACATTTTTTGCTCCTGCTGAGGTAGGTTCCATTTAACGTTAGCTTTTTACTTCCTCCTTCTAGCTGGCTAAATAATATTAGCCAGAGCCCTTCAATGTTACTGTAATAGACGTCTTTGCCTGACAGACTATTTACCAGTTGTGCACTCATTCTCCAAAAGTAGTTTTTGTTTTGTTTGGAAGATGTCTGTAGACATGGCAGGAGTCGAGGGACGGTTTTAAAATTGCCTTTTGTTCGGCATCTCGCATACACACTTTTTTGCCTACTTCTCTATTGAGCCAACTCCGAGCTGGGGAAGTTTGTTTCACGTCTCTGGCCCTCTGCCTGGGCCGCGAGAGGGCTGTTTAAGAGAGTGGTGAATGTGCTGCTAAAAAGGCACATCAGGAGGAGGCAGGAGAACAGAACAAACAAACGACTGTTCATGATTCCAGTCGTTTGCAAAGAGGCAGGTGTGATTAGAACTCAGATGATGAATATAAGCGTTCTGAGCTTTGGTCAACGCTGGGAGCAGTATTTAGATGATGACCTGTAGTTGATTTTCTTTATTGTGTACTATATACAGTGCATTCTGAAAATATTCAGACCCCTTGACCATATTCAGACCCCTTTTTCCACATTTTGTTACATTACAGCCTTATTCTAAAATGTATTAAATTATTTTTTTTATCATAAATCTACACACAATACCCCAAAGTTTGCAAATGTATTAAAAATAAAAAACAGAAATATCTTATTTAAATAAGTATTCAGACCCTTTGCTATGAGACTCGATATTGAGCTCAGGTGCATCCTGTTTCCATTGATCATCCTTGAGATGTTTCGACAACTTGATTGGAGTCCACCTGTGGTAAATTAATTGATTGGACATGATTTGGAAAGGCACACACCTGTCTATATAAGGTCCCACAGTTGACAGTGCATGTCAAAGCAAAAAGCAAGCCATGAGGTCGAAGGAATTGTCCGTAGAGCTCCGAGACAGGATTGTGTTGAGGCACAGATCTGGGGAAGGGTACCAAAAAATGTCTGCAGCATTGAAGGTCCCCAAGAACACAATGGCCTCTAACATTCTTAAATGGAAGAAGTTTGGAACCACCAAGACTCTTCCTAGATCTGGCCCGCCTGTCCAAACTGAGCAATTAGGGGAGAAGGGCCTTGGTCAGGGAGGGGATCAAGAACCCGATAGTCACTCTGACAAAGCACCACAGTTCCTCTGTGGAGAAAGGAGAACCTCCTAGAAGGACAACCATCTCTGCAGCACTCCACCAATCAGGCCTTTATGGTAGAGTGGACAGACAGAAGCCACTCCTCAGTAAAAGGCACATGACAGCCTGCTTGGTTTGCAAAAGGCCCCTAAAGGACTCTCAAACAATGAGAAAGAAGATTCTCTGGTCTGATGAAACCAAGATTCAACTCTTTGGCCTGAATGACAAGAGTCACATCTGGAGGAAACCTGGCATCATGCATACGGTGAAGCATGGTGGTGGCAGCATCATGCTATTGGGATGTTTTTCAGTGGCAGGGACTGGGAGACTAGTCAGGATAGAGGGAAAGATGAACGGAGCAAAGTACAGAGAGATCCCTGATGAAAACCTGCTCCAGAGCACTCAGGACCTCCGACTGGGGCGAAGGTTCACTTACCAACAGGACAACAACCCTTAGCACACAGCCAGGACAACGCAGGAGAGGCTTCAGGACACGCTTCTGAATGTCCTTGAGTGTCCCAGCCAGAACCCGATCGAATATCTCGGGAGAGACCTGAAAATAGATGTGCAGCAACGCTCCCCATCCAACCTGACTAGGCTTCAGAGGATCTGCAGAGAAGAATGGGAGAAACTCCCCAAATACAGATGTACCAAGCTTGTAGGCTCACACCCAAGAAGACTTGAGGCTTTAATCACTGCCAAAGGTGCTTCAACAAAGTACTAAGCAAAGGGTCTGAATACTTATGTAAATGTGATATTTCATATAATTTATTTTATCAAATTTTTAAAAACAACCTGTTTTTGCTTTGTCATTATTACACATATACACATATCGTGTGTAGATTAATGAGGAGATATAAACAATTTAATCCATTTTACAATAAGGCTGTAACGTAACAAAATTTTGAAAAAGTCAAGGGGTCTGAATACTTTCTGAATGCGCTGTACATAGTACACAATATTATTTATAGTTCCAGACCTTCGTGTCCTCATATGTAGTTACGGTCATGGTGGCATGTCTTGTTATTTGATTATGCAGACAATCTGGAAGTTTTATCACAGTACTATTTCTCAGAAAAACTAGAAGAACAGCAGTTAATCTGCTTTCAACCCTCAACCAGGAAGGACTGGCATGTTGTTGATGTTAGTTCTGTATGGGCAGTTAAGGACAAGGCGTGCTGCTCTGTTTTGAGCTAACTGCAGTTTTTCTAGATCTTTCTTTACTGCATTTGACCATATTACCGGACATTAATCCAGATGGGACAAGACCAGAGCCTCAATAACTAGTACACTTGATTTCTGTGTCAAATACACACACTCCTCTAGGCTTTGGATAAAGATATAGCAAATAGGGGTGGTAATACAGTCTGCTACTGTTCTCAATAGTTTCCCATCAACGTCTTTTATACCTGGTGGCTTATCATTATTGATGGCTCTCCCACACTACCATGACCAAATTCAATCCTTTTCTTTCATTATGAGATTATTTACATTTTATTTAAAATATGATGGTTCACTGTTCAATGTTGTCATTTCACTTCTCAGTTTTTTCATTAGTGAAATAGTCATGGAAATGATTGCCAATATTGAAAAGTTTGTTATAAATGACCCATCAACTTCAATGAACGATAGCGATGAATTAGGTTTTCTGACCATGATATCATTTAAGGTACTCCAAAATCTTTTCCCATTGTGTTTTATGTCATTCATCTTGGTTTGGTAATATAATTTCTTCTTATTTTTGTTATGTTTAGTCACAACATTTCTCAAATTACTGTGCAGTACACAAGCCTTACTTGTTTGCCACCTCGTTTGTATCATTTGTTCGTATGTCTTCAAACCATCTAATATAGTCTTCTTGTCAAGTGGCTTGATCACAGCAAAGTAAACCAATGACCTTATAATGATTGTCAACATACAAAATATGTTTTTCCTCTATCACTCTTCTATAAGCGGTAGTTAGGTAATATATTCTGCCTTCTATAACTGCATGGGTAGTACAAAGGAGAGCTACAAAGTCAGCGTGTAAAGGAGAAATGTGCTTTCATTTTGGCAGTGGCGCGGGGTAAATTGAGTAGAGAAATTCAGCTCTTGATGAGGCATGAACACTTAGGGGCTCTCACTTCGGTCCAAGAGTGATTTATATTAAATGGTCACCCAGGGACCCACTGTTACACTGTGTTGGAATGGGTCAGTGCATTAGAAGATGAAAGCTGATGTCAGGCTGATGTTCATTCTGTTGGTACACTCAGGCGTGTGAGTCAAAGTAGTAGAGGTACAATGAGAGAATTGCAGCATAGATACTCAGTCCTGAGCCCACCTCATGTCTTCTCAGAGAGCGATATTGCCATGTCCTCTGCAACCATCAGGGATGGGCTGCATATTCTACATTTAGTGCACTACTTTTGACCAGAGCTCTAGCCTAAGGGCTCTCGTCAAAAGTAGTGCACTATGTAGGAAATAGGGTGCCATTTGGGATGGAGCCTCATACTTCCTCTGCTGCCTGCGCAAGAAAAGAAAACGGCAGAGCCCAAAATGCGATTAGCTCATTGCGCTAAAATCCTGGCCCTCGGGTAAGGCAATGCAAGGCAGAGCAATAAGCCTGTTGGCTCCACTCCAGGAAATGATGTCACATCTATCCAGTAGCTGAGTAGCTAGCGGACTCACTCAGACACACTAAACTCTGACTACAGCAGCACCGCTCAAGTTTTCCTCTATTTAGTACACTGCTTTTGACCAGGACCGGTA
Source organism: Salvelinus fontinalis (assembly GCF_029448725.1). Lineage (NCBI taxonomy): Eukaryota > Metazoa > Chordata > Actinopteri > Salmoniformes > Salmonidae > Salvelinus > Salvelinus fontinalis. Next base: position 544,506 of record NC_074684.1, read on the forward strand.
TGACTCTGGTCAAAAATAGTGCACTATATAGGGAATAGGGTGCCATTTGGGATGTACCCTCTGACGGCAGCAGCACTGCTCACACACATGCAAGTGTCTGTGTGTACTGAGCTAAGAGGCGCCAGCCAGAATCTCAGAAAAGTCTATCCATCCACACTGCCCTTATGACTCTACAATATAGATTATGATGTTAATGTGAATTTGCTGTGGAGAATTCAAAAGTGTGTCCCAAATGGCATTCTATTCCCTACAAAGTGCTCTATGGGCCCTAGTCAAAAGTAAAGCACTACGTAAAGAACAGGGTGCCGTTTTGGATGCAGCCCAAATGTGTTTTTTAGCATTGGAGAGACAAAGCCTTGTAAGAAATAATGGCAGCTCTTGTCTGGGACGACATCCAAACTTCTGTTGTAACGGAACTAATGGAGGGACAAGGCAACCATTGAACCGACATCGAACATCTGCCTTCTACATTTATACAACAGTTTTCACTGATAGGTCATAACCTGATGGGGCTTTTTCAAATCCAAGGCTACGTCTCAAATGGCACACTATTCCCGCTATAGTCCACTATTTTTCACAAGGTCCCATACGGCTGTGGTGAAAAGTAGTGCACTATAAAGGGAATTGGGTGCCCTTTGAGAGACAACCCAATTGATCTGCTTCATCTGTTGGGTAATCAAGTATAGGCATAATAATAACAATAATGCTTCTCAAAATATTGAAATGATCATATCATCTGAACTGCCGGAGAGAAAAGTTGGTAAGGTTCATTTGAGCATTATGCTGCACTGTGCCATCTCCTATAACCTGGTCCTGGGAGGAGGCTCAACAGCACAAAACAGATCTGGGACCAGGCTTGCCAACTATCTGTGGTCATTAGGAGTTGGCAAGACAACACAAACAGATCTGAGACCAGGCTACAAACAGATCTGGGATATTCTAGCCTGGTCCCAGGAGTTTGCACAACAGAAAGAACAGATCTGGGATCAGGCTTGCCAACTACCTATAGCAGTATATGAACAAGGCTCATTGGAGGTTGGGCTCATTGTAATGGCCGGAATGGAATAAATGGAAAGGTATCAAACACATCAAACCTATGGAACCCACATTTTACTACGTTTCATTAATTCCATTCCAGCCATTACAATGAGGCCGTTCTCCTATAGCTCTTCCCACCAGCCTCCGCTGGCCTATAGTCATGAACATAGTCCATAGGAGCTGGCAAGACAACACAAACAGATCTAGGCTACCAAGCTATAGATCTCTAGGTGTCACCATCTTTTTCTGCGTTAACAAGTGGAGGCAGTGTTCCTAGTTATTTATGTAGCCTCAGTGGGCCAGAAAGCAGGAAGTATTGATTTATTTACACTGCACAAATCACCGATGCATTCTGGGTACATTTATAAATAGAGAGCATGTACGGCAAGTTACGTGGAATACAGCCATGCAGGCAATTTATGACCCCATGGCCCTTTAGGAATGAGCTTTGAATCATTTAAAGAAACTGTGCTTGTGTCCCAAATGGCATCCTATTCCCTTTATAGTGCATTACTTTTAACCAGGGCCCATTGGGTTCTGGTCAGAAGTAGTGCACTATGTAGGGAATAGGGTTCCATTCGGGACATAATTTATATCTTACACTGTATTTTTTCACATAGAGAATGAGTTGCCCAGGTGGATGGTAATAATCTAGTTAGGTCTGAGTGTTTCTCCCCCCCATCCTCAAATGACCCTAACTGACCTGAGAGGGATTGATTTTACTGCCCAATCCCTGGCAACCGTTGGCTGATACATATTAACCTGAGCCAGAGGGAGAGTCACCGAGCTTCAGAGAGCACAGGTCTGGTGTTCTCTGGTCAACTGGTCATCCTCCTGGACCTCCGCCGTGAGACAGAGCCGTGGCCGAATGGCACCCTATTCCTATTTATAGGGCACAACTTTAGACTTCTGATCAGAGCCAAAAGTAGTGCACTACATAGAAAAGAGGGACATTTGGCACGCGGTCAGGAGCATTGACCAGTGGTCTATCCCCACCACACCGTATCATTGTATTTTCCTCCGCTCTCCGAATTTGCTGCAGCTTCACAGAGGACCCAGCTGGCTGAGTGATGTACGGTTGTGACTCCTTTACCCGGTGGTGAGATGAACGATCGCACTGACTAACTCTGATAGATCGGCTGCGGAGGGCGAGAGGCTTGGAATGACTTAGGGCCAGTGAGGAAGCTGTAATTCAATAGGCCAATTTTCAGGGATCGGGGACCCTACAGAGGTGTCAGCCTGCTTGACACATGGAGAGAGACAGCAGGGGGTGGGGGGAAATGTGCCCTGGGTCTGATTAGCACACCAGGGGGAAGGAACATGTTCAGACCCTTCTCTCCCTCCCATGTGTCCTGCCTGGGGGCTAATCTGTGTCATAGTCTCTGTGTCATACAGGCTGGGGGAGAGGAGCCACCGAGGCAACTCTTTAGGTAGGGATCCATTGGTGATCCCTATTAATTTCCCCTGTACCATCATTATTTATACCTTAGGTGTTTTAATTCATATGGCTGGGCTATTTAAGTGATAATGCCCGAGAAGCTGGTGTTTGGAGGATATATTTGCACTGTGTTGTTAGGCCCAAGAATGGCATTATCACTATTGTACAATGGGTCACCAACATTTTCAAATAATGATTAAGATATTTTCATAAAATAATTTACTTTTATTAATTCATTCACACTATTTCATCCTTCCACAAGGATGAAATAGCCGGCTGGTCGTTCGTTCTATCGGTTCGGTTGCTAGAGCCTCGAATCAATGGTTCAGTCTTTTTGTTCTGTATCTATGGACGTGACCTTTTTCCATTCCCAGTTCTTATCCCTTGTTTGCTAGCGAGCCAACTACGGCTAACTTGCAGTGACGTCAAAAAGTGAAGCCAGCAAAGTAGCTGCATTTGCAGTTGTTTAAGCTGTTTTCTAGTGATATTTATTTGGGTACGTCCATAACAATGAGCTAATGAGGCGCGATTTCGCCTGGCATAGAAAATGTGCTCACTCGTCAGGACACTGTTGTTCAGAGGAGCTAGCCAACAACACAGCTACAGTTACCCAATCACTTCAAACTGAAGCTGGAAAGACTGCAAACTAGCTGCACGTCGTTTCGTTTTCCCTGTTTTCTATTTACATTTCTTTGTATATATCCATAAAAGTATGCTGGCTGATTCATGACTTCGACTGGCTGAGAAACGCTGTCTGGTTGTCTGTCTCTGCATTCGCTCTGCAGACCATACAAACGCCTCACACCGCGTGGCCGCGCCCACCCTAACCTGGTGGTCCCAGCCCGCACGACCCACGTGGAGTTCCAGGTCTCCGGTAGCCTCTGGAACTGCCGATCCGCGGCCAACAAGGCAGAGCTCATCTCAGCCTATGCGTCCCTCCAGTCCCTCGACTTCTTGGCACTGACGGAAACATGGCTCACCACAGATAACACTGCTACTCCTACTGCTCTCTCTTCGTCTGCCCACGTGTTCTCGCACACCCCGAGAGCTTCTGGTCAGCGGGGTGGTGGCACCGGGATCCTCATCTCTCCCAAGTGGTCATTCTCTCTTTCTCCCCTTACCCATCTGTCTATCGCCTCCTTTGAATTCCATGCTGTCACAGTTACCAGCCCTTTCAAGCTTAACATCCTTATCATTTATCGCCCTCCAGGTTCCCTTGGAGAGTTCATCAATGAGCTTGATGCCTTGATAAGCTCCTTTCCTGAGGACGGCTCACCTCTCACAGTTCTGGGTGACTTTAACCTCCCCATGTCTACCTTTGACTCATTCCTCTCCGCCTCCTTCTTTCCACTCCTCTCCTCTTTTGACCTCACCCTCTCACCTTCCCCCCCTACTCACAAGGCAGGCAATACGCTTGACCTCATCTTTACTAGATGCTGTTCTTCCACTAACCTCATTGCAACTCCCCTCCAAGTCTCCGACCACTACCTTGTATCCTTTTCCCTCTCGCTCTCATCCAACACTTCCCACACTGCCCCTACTCGGATGGTATCGCGCCGTCCCAACCTTCGCTCTCTCTCCCCCGCTACTCTCTCCTCTTCCATCCTATCATCTCTTCCCTCTGCCCAAACCTTCTCCAACCTATCTCCTGATTCTGCCTCCTCAACCCTCCTCTCCTCCCTTTCTGCATCCTTTGACTCTCTATGTCCCCTATCCTCCAGGCCGGCTCGGTCCTCCCCTCCCGCTCCGTGGCTCGACGACTCATTGCGAGCTCACAGAACAGGGCTCCGGGCAGCCGAGCGGAAATGGAGGAAAACTCGCCTCCCTGCGGACCTGGCATCCTTTCACTCCCTCCTCTCTACATTTTCCTCTTCTGTCTCTGCTGCTAAAGCCACTTTCTACCACTCTAAATTCCAAGCATCTGCCTCTAACCCTAGGAAGCTCTTTGCCACCTTCTCCTCCCTCCTGAATCCTCCTCCCCCCCCCCCCCCCTCCTCCCTCTCTGCAGACGACTTCGTCAACCATTTTGAAAAGAAGGTCGACGACATCCGATCCTCGTTTGCTAAGTCAAACGACACCGCTGGTTCTGCTCACACTGCCCTACCCTGTGCTTTGACCTCTTTCTCTCCTCTCTCTCCAGATGAAATCTCGCGTCTTGTGACGGCCGGCCGCCCAACAACCTGCCCGCTTGACCCTATCCCCTCCTCTCTTCTCCAGACCATTTCCGGAGACCTTCTCCCTTACCTCACCTCGCTCATCAACTCATCCCTGACCGCTGGCTACGTCCCTTCCGTCTTCAAGAGAGCGAGAGTTGCACCCCTTCTGAAAAAACCTACACTCGATCCCTCCGATGTCAACAACTACAGACCAGTATCCCTTCTTTCTTTTCTCTCCAAAACTCTTGAACGTGCCGTCCTTGGCCAGCTCTCCTGCTATCTCTCTCAGAATGACCTTCTTGATCCAAATCAGTCAGGTTTCAAGACTAGTCACTCAACTGAGACTGCTCTTCTCTGTATCACGGAGGCGCTCCGCACTGCTAAAGCTAACTCTCTTTCCTCTGCTCTCATCCTTCTAGACCTATCGGCTGCCTTCGATACTGTGAACCATCAGATCCTCCTCTCCACCCTCTCCGAGTTGGGCATCTCCGGCGCGGCCCACGCTTGGATTGCGTCCTACCTGACAGGTCGCTCCTACCAGGTGGCGTGGCGAGAATCTGTCTCCTCACCACGCGCTCTCACCACTGGTGTCCCCCAGGGCTCTGTTCTAGGCCCTCTCCTATTCTCGCTATACACCAAGTCACTTGGCTCTGTCATAACCTCACATGGTCTCTCCTATCATTGCTATGCAGACGACACACAACTAATCTTCTCCTTTCCCCCTTCTGATGACCAGGTGGCGAATCGCATCTCTGCATGTCTGGCAGACATATCAGTGTGGATGACGGATCACCACCTCAAGCTGAACCTCGGCAAGACGGAGCTGCTCTTCCTCCCGGGGAAGGACTGCCCGTTCCATGATCTCGCCATCACGGTTGACAACTCCATTGTGTCCTCCTCCCAGAGCGCTAAGAACCTTGGCGTGATCCTGGACAACACCCTGTCGTTCTCAACTAACATCAAGGCGGTGGCCCGTTCCTGTAGGTTCATGCTCTACAACATCCGCAGAGTACGACCCTGCCTCACACAGGAAGCGGCGCAGGTCCTAATCCAGGCACTTGTCATCTCCCGTCTGGATTACTGCAACTCGCTGTTGGCTGGGCTCCCTGCCTGTGCCATCAAACCCCTACAACTCATCCAGAACGCCGCAGCCCGTCTGGTGTTCAACCTTCCCAAGTTCTCTCACGTCACCCCGCTCCTCCGCTCTCTCCACTGGCTTCCAGTTGAAGCTCGCATCCGCTACAAGACCATGGTGCTTGCCTACGGAGCTGTGAGGGGAACGGCACCTCAGTACCTTCAGGCTCTGATCAGGCCCTACACCCAAACAAGGGCACTGCGTTCATCCACCTCTGGCCTGCTCGCCTCCCTACCACTGAGGAAGTACAGTTCCCGCTCAGCCCAGTCAAAACTGTTCGCTGCTCTGGCACCCCAATGGTGGAACAAACTCCCTCACGACGCCAGGACAGCGGAGTCAATCACCACCTTCCGGAGACACCTGAAACCCCACCTCTTCAAGGAATACCTAGGATAGGATAAAGCAATCCTTCTGCCCCCCCCCCCCCCCTTAAAAGATTTAGATGCACTATTGTAAAGTGGCTGTTCCACTGGATGTCATTAGGTGAATGCACCAATTTGTAAGTCGCTCTGGATAAGAGCGTCTGCTAAATGACTTAAATGTAATGTAAATATGTAAATGTCTCGTCCCGACTCATTCATTACTATGGGACAACAGGAGTTGAATATTGAAACAATGTTGCAAATGTCGGAGAGACAGACAGTAAGATTTATACAAATCTCTGCTGTTGAAAACTAAATGTTAGTCATAAAGAAAGGTGAGAATGTCTAGATGCTTTTTATAGTGGAGATCAAGTTTATAAATTGCTTGGCTGGGCTGATGAGACAGAGAATTGTGAAGTCAGATGGAACAGAGTAAATAGGCATTTTAACGTCATAGATGTAACCAGTGGTAACTCGTGGAATAGACACCGGCTGGAAAGAGCTTTAGCCAATCAGCATTCAGTATTAGACCCACTCGTTGTATAAAGTTAGAATAACACTACAGTTCATGCTCTGTTTAAGAAGTGTTCATCAAGGTAAAAGTCTGTTTAGGATCTAAGGCTGTTTCGTAACCTGAGGATGTCTTAACTATGACATGGTATCTACTGATGACTGTTTTCTCCCACTGAATTCTTTTAATTATGGTGAAGAAAAGGAGTCATGGCATAGGCTTTGCTCTAATCGTATCGTTGCACAAGCTGTGTGAGGAGGAAGCAGCGATTGTAGTGCCCCCCACATCAACTCCCACACCACACACAGAGCAGCTGACAACACTGGGAGGAGAGAAAACCTGCCTCACTGAAAAGAGAACGCTGGGAGGGAAGAAAACCTGCCTCACTGAGAAGAGAACGCTGGGAGGGAAGAAAACCTGCCTCACTGAGAAAACCTGCCTCACTGAGAAGAGAACACTGGGAGAGAAGAAAACCTGCCTCACTGAGAAGAGAACGCTGGGAGAGAAGAAAACCTGCCTCACTGAGAAAAGAACGCTGGGAGAGAAGAAAACCTGCCTCACTGAGAAGAGAACGCTGGGAGGGAAGAAAACCTGCCTCAATGAGAAGAGAACGCTGGGAGGGAAGAAAACCTGCCTCACTGAGAAGAAAACCTGCCTCACTGAGAAGAGAACGCTGGGAGAGAAGAAAACCTGCCTCACTGAGAAGAGAACGCTGGGAGGGAAGAAAACCTGCCTCACTGAGAAGAGAACGCTGGGAGAGGAGAACCTGCCTCACTGAGAAGAAAACGCTGGGAGGGAAGAAAACCTGCCTCACTGAGAAGAGAACGCTGGGAGAGGAGAACCTGCCTCACTGAGAAGAGAACGCTGGGAGAGGAGAACCTGCCTCACTGAGAAGAAAACGCTGGGAGGGAAGAAAACCTGCCTCACTGAGAAGAGAATGCTGGGAGAGGAGAACCTGCCTCACTGAGAAGAGAACGCTGGGAGAGGAGAAAACCTGCCTCACTGAATCAAATCAAATGTTATTGGTCACATACACATGGTTAGTAGATGTTATTGCGAGTGTAGCGAAATGCTTGTGCTTCTAGTTCCGACAGTGCAGTAATATCTAACAAGTAATCTAACAATTTCCCAACAACTACCTAATACAGACACATCTAAAGGGGTGAATGAGAATATGTGCATATAAGTATCTGGATGAGCGATGGCAGAGCGGCATAGGCAAGGTACAATAGATGGTATAAAATAAAGTATATACATATGATATGAGCAATGCAAGCTATGTGAACATTATTAAAGTGGCCAGTGATTGGGTCTCAATGTAGGCAGCAGCCTCTCTGAGTTAGGGATTGCTGTTTAGCAGTCTGATGGCCTTGAGATAGAAGCTGTTTTTCAGTCTCTCGGTCCCAGGTTTGATGCACCTGTACTGACCTCGCCTTCTGGATGGTAGCGTTGTGAACAGGCAGTGGCTCGGGTGGTTGTTGTCCTTGATGATCTTTTTGGCCTTCCTTTGATATCGGGTGCTGTAGGTGTCATGGAGGGCAGGTAGTTTGCCTGCGGTGATCCGTTGCGCAGACCACACCACCCTCTGGAGAGCCTTGCGGTTGAGGGTTGTGCAGTTGCCGTACCAGGCTGTGATACAGCCCGACAGAATGCTCTAGATTATGCATCTGTAAAAGTTTGTCAGGATTTTGGTCGACAAGCTGAGGAGAGACAACGCTGGGAGGGGAGAAAACCTGTCTCACAGAAATTGTATGCTCTATTATGATCTCATTATGAGCTGCTCGCTCGGCACTCCTCCTCTGATGGTTTACAGCGAAATTTCCCTTCTGTGGAAATCTGAACTTAAAATGGAACTCTTGCTTTGCAAGAACTTTCCTTGTATGCCTCTGTCTCTCTAATTCGCAGGAAGTTCAAAAAGTTAATTTAGCCATCTGTGTTGTGCTTAGCAACGCTCCATACTTTGTCATGGGGAGGGAGACGTTGCATCAAAAGACGGGAGGGAGTGATGAATGAACTTGTACAGGAAGTGAGTCAGCTGTCAGCCTCATCTCTAAATCCATCCTCTACCTGGCAGAGAGTATTAGTCACGGCCAGGCCATATCTTCTTTATTTTCTTCTCTTCTCTCTCTCGCTCTCTTTCTTCTAACCACTCAGTCTCTCACCTCTCTCTCAGTCTCTCACCTCTCTCTCTCTCTCTCTCTCTCTCTCTCTCTCTTTCTCTCTCTCTCTCTCTCTCCCCACACTCTCTCTGTCTCTTCTTCTGACCCCTCAGTCTCTCACCCTCTCTCTCACCACTCTCTCTCTCTCGCTCAGTCTCTCACCACTCTCTCTCTCTCGCTCAGTCTCTCACCACTCTCTCTCTCGCTCAGTCTCTCACCACTCTCTCTCTCTCGCTCAGTCTCTCACCACTCTCTCTTTGTCTCTTCTTCTGACCCCTCAGTCTCACCTCTCTCTCTCTCTCTGTCTGTCTGTCTATTTTGTCCCTCTTACTGCTTTTACATGGGATTCACGGTATTGTTGCCTGTAAAAGAAAAGTGGGACATGTTTATATGACCCCCTTACAAACAGGCCCATATTTAGCGCATTCTTGTCTGCACACGCCTGTTATACCTCCCGTGCGCATGCTGGCGTGCACGTGAGGAGTGGTTGTAGTGGTGTGCAGATGTTGGCGGGTGTCTATTTAAAGAAATCCACTGAACATACACCATCAAAAATAAATCCATCATTAATTATTTTAGGCAGGACCTAAGAAACATAAGACTAATACAATTCATTTACAAAACAATAGAATGGCATATTTTGAGTTGAATTATGTTAAATCCAAATTCATTTCAACAATATTTCAATAAAACAGACAAGACACACCTACCCCGGTCACAGTCAAGACACATATTTTGTAGTAAGACTATAATGGAATACAAACATTTTCCCCGCGCAACTTGTGTCACAGGAACGTGTTTAGCCTCTGTGATATATAAATATTTTTAAGTTAGGTTTTGAAGCTTGTTTGATCCACGTTGAATCTCTTCACTACCCTCAAGCCACGTTGTTAGGGAGCAGGCGTGGGGTTTTATATTGAGAGTATCTTCATCATAGAAAATAAGAGCAAAACTATTTTAAAAAGCATGTGAGTCTCGTGTTCATATTCCACAACCGCCACAGGCCTTTGGAGTTGCATACATGTGATCAAGCAAAATAATAGGCCAACACTTGATTTGGGCTACATTATTGCATGCTAAATCAGTGATAGATGAGTAAAATAATACATGAGCTATACCACCTCTACTTATTTGCCCAGCCAGAAACCAATTAAAAGTTCTTCGGGATCGGTGTCCCTTCGACGGGACGGTTGAGCTAACGTAGGCTAATGCAATTAGCATGAGGTTGTAAGTAACAAGAACATTTCCCTGGACATAAGCTTTCTGCCAATATCAGATGTCTAAATTCTTGTTAATCTCACTGCACTGTCTAATTCACAGTAGCTATTACAGTGAAATAATACTATGCTATTGTTTGAGGAGAGTGCATAATTTTGAACATGAAAAGTTTTTACTAGACAAATTAGGCACATTTGGGCAGTCTTGATACAACATTTTGAACAGAAATGCAATGGTTCATTGGATCAGCCTAAAACTAGGCATGTACACTGCTGCCATCTAGCGGACAAAATCTAAATTGCACCTGGGCTGGAATAATACATTATAGCCTCTTGCATTTCAAAGACGGTAAAAAACAAAAACAAAAAAAAAAAACGTTTTTTTCTTTGTATTATCTTTTACCAGATCTATTGTGTTATATTCTACTACATTCCTTCCACAAACTTTAAGGTGTTTCCTTTCAAATGGTACCAAGAATATGCATATCGTTGCTTCAGGGCCTGAGCTACAAGCAGTTAGATTTGGGTATGTCATTTTAGGTCAAAATTGAAAAAGAAGGGGGGTAATCCTTAAGAGGTTTTAACCTACTGTATACAGGCGGAGGTTCAGTGAAACAAATCCCATTGAGACAAGTCAGTGAAGTCACAGGCTTTTGGTAGGGAGTAGCCTAGGCTGCTAAGTGACTGCGAGTGAAGAGCAAAATAATCCACTTGTTGAACTAAATAACATGGCAAAATGTTGTAATAAATTAGCCAACTAGACAAGATGATCATGAGCAGCATTCACCTCAACATGAATAAAAAAATCTGACATTGATTGATTAAGACGAGTCTCCATTGTAATGAATACTCCGGGAGAAAAAGGTGTAGATTCACACACAGAGCGCAGCAGGTGTTTATTTCGCAGAAGGCAGGAATCATGGTCACAGGCAGGCAATGGTCATACACAGGTAGGCAAACAGGCAGGTGAATCAAAACTAGGACTGAAGGCTATAACTGGTTCTCACAAACAAGCTATTAAAAGGCTTAGTAGCCTCAAAACGATCAATACCTCACAAAGGTACAAACATAATGAACTGATCTAAATAAGGAGCTGATGAGACCAGGTGAGTAACTAACACAGGTGAAATCAATGAACAAAAATGAAAGACAGGGCTACGTTCAAGAACACAAAGAAACAGAACACAAGGTTGACTAAGAAAATAAATACAGAACCTTACACCCATGCTTGTCTCAAAGCAGCGCAATGGCCCAATCAAAATAGCGCTGAAGTTATCATCCAGTTGACCAGATGGGAAAGGCTATTGCTTCAAATGTCTTACGACGATTGGATAACTTTGGGAGTTTCAGTAAAACATGCCTTTATTTGCATTAGCCTACTTTATTCCAATACTTTTGTTATTCAGTAATATTTATTCCCTCAATATTTCTTTATGGATCCATCCAGTTGTGGTTAAGAAAACAGTGCATGTGTAAGTGGTGGGCTATGTGAAGAGATTGGCAAAGTGACATACCTCGCGAAGTTAAAACTGAAATACTGCTTGCCAATGCCGCTTCAGCATTAAGGTTATGTTCCAAAGTAAGCCACAGGCAGAAGTTTCCGAAATGATTACTATGTCATTAGGTGGAAGTAAAAATGTCCGCTTTGATACCGGCAATACCTTTCAGATATAAGGAAAAAGCTGAAAAAAGTTGGCGGTGTGGTAAATTAGGCTGAAAAACGTCTTAGTATGAAAGGGATATATATCTGCCCTCTGTGTCTCTCTTTCTATATTTCTCTATTTATCTGTTTCTCTCCCTCTCTCTGCCCTCACCCTCTCTCGCTCTCTCCCACATCCTCCCCAGCGACGCGGCACTATCTTCAGGGCTATCCCTCCTTCCCTCCTCTCCACACCCAGTTTCATGTATTGCTGCGAGCCATGTTGTTGATATTTTAAGAGGGGTAAAACCCTCGGCAGAAAACTAAAGCTCACATGCCCCAGCCGGCTTCTAACACACACACAAAAACACACACACACACGTACACCAGGCCAGTCATGTAGGTCGATGTAGACAGCTCTAACACGCTCTCACAAGCCTCCCTAGAAACACAGACAGAGAGGTCGATTGCTGTTTCCATAAGTGCATGTTTTGTCTGGGCCTGCCTGCTGAGGTGACTGGATTGGATTCACCTGTGGAGAATATGCTGGTGTGAGGCAACCACAGTTACAGCTCTCACACACGCACCCACGAATGCGCACACACATGATGAGTATACATAAACATGCACGCGCACACACACACACACACACACACACACACACACACACACACACACACACACACACACACACACACACACACACACACACACACACACACACACACACACACACACACACACACACACACACACACACACACAGACACACAGACAGACAGACAGACAGACAGACAGACAGACAGACAGACAGACAGACAGACAGACAGACAATGGATGTTAATTAACATTTTCCTGTTTCCCTGTGCACCCCTGCCAAACAATTTCAGACACTGTAAATTCAACTCCTAAAGAGGACGTGGTGGTGTATTATATTTACACACTGTAACATCAACTAATAATGGTGTAGTGGTGTATTATATTTACACACTGTAACATCAACTAATAATGGTGTAGTGGTGTATTATATTTACACACTGTAAAATCAACTAATAATGGTGTAGTGGTGTATTATATTTACACAGTGTAAAATCAACTAATAATGGTGTAGTGGTGTATTATATTTACACACTGTAACATCAACTAATAATGGTGTAGTGGTGTATTATATTTACACACTCTATAATCAACTAATAATGGTGTAGTGGTGTATTATATTTACACACTGTAAAATCAACTAATAATGGTGTAGTGGTGTATTATATTTACACACTCTATAATCAACTAATAATGGTGTAGTGGTGTATTATATTTACACACTCTATAATCAACTAATAATGGTGTAGTGGTGTATTATATTTACACACTGTAAAATCAACTAATAATGGTGTAGTGGTGTATTATATTTACACACTGTAAAATCAACTAATAATGGTGTAGTGGTGTATTATATTTACACACTGTAAAATCAACTAATAATGGTGTAGTGGTGTATTATATTTACACACTGTAAAATCAACTAATAATGGTGTAGTGGTGTATTATATTTACACACTGTAAAATCACAACCTACAGAGGACTAAGTGGTGTATTATATTTACACAGTGTAAACTCACCTAATGAGGACATAAGGAAAGGAAATGAAAGGAAATGAAAGGAAAGGAAAGGAAAGGAAAGGAAAGGAAAGAGGGATACCTAGTCAGTTGTACAACTGAATACATTCAACTGAAAAGTGTCTTTTGCTTTTAACCCAACCCCAAACCCTCTGAATCAGAGAAGTGAGGAGGGCTGCCTTAATCGACATCCACGTCTTCGGCGCCTGGGGACACACTAGTGTATTATATTTACACACTGTAAAATCATCTCCTGTTGAGGATGCTGTGGTGTATGATATTTACACTGCGTAAAAATCACCTAATGACTGTCACGTTCCTGACCTATTTATGTTAGTTTTTGTGTGTTAGTTGGTCAGGACGTGAGGTTGGGTGGGCATTCTATGTTATCTGTTTCTATGTTGGTTTCGGTTTGCCTGGTATGGCTCTTGATTAGAGGCAGGTGGTTTGCGTTTGCCTCTAATTAAGAGTCATATTTAGGTAGGGCATTCTCACTGTTTGTTTGTGGGTGATTGTCTCCTGTGTCAGTATGTTTGTTCGTACCACACTGGACTGTAGCGTTTGTTTGTTTCGTTTTCGTTTCGATGTCGTCTGTTACCTGTACGTAAGTTTATGTTTAGTTATGTAAGTTTATGTTCAGGTCTCGTCAACGTCGTTTTGTTATTTTGTAGTTTTGCAAGTGTTTGTTTCGTTTCGTGTTGCCATCATATTGTATAATAAAGATGGCTTATTTCCCAAAGCCTGCGTTTTGGTCTTCAGATCCCTCTCTCCTCACCTCGTCCGAGGATGAGGAGAGCGTCACCCGTTACAGAATCACCCACCAACACGCTAAGACCAAGCGGCAAGGGAAAACGAAACGGAGTAAGGGACAGGAGAGAAAAGAGCAATGGACATGGGACGATGTTTTGGATGGAAAGGGTTGCTACACTTGGGAGGAGATCCTGGCTGGGAGGGATCGCCTCCCATGGGAACAGGTGGAGGCATTGAGGAGAGCAGAGGCTACCTGGGAGAGGAACCGGAGCTATGAGGGAACGCGTCTGGCACGGAAGCCGAAAAAGCCCGTAAGTAATTCCCAAAAATTTCTTGGGGGGTGGCTAGGAGATAGTGGGCCAAGGGCAGGTAGGAGACCTGCGCCCACTTCCCAGGCTTACCGTGGAGAGCGGGAGTACGGGCAGGCGCCGTGTTACGCAGTAGAGCGCACGGTGTCTCCTGTACGAGTGCATAGCCCAGTGCGGGTTATTCCACCTCCCCGCACTGGGAGGGCTAGATTGGGTATTGAGCCAGGTGTCATGAGGCCGGCTCAAGGCGTCTGGTCTCCAGTGCGTCTCCTCGGGCCGGCATACATGGCACCGGCCTTACGCATGGTTTCTCCGGTTCGCCTACATAGGCCGGTGCGGGTTATTCCACCTCTCCGCACTGGTCGGGCAACCGGGAGCATTCAACCAGGTAAGGTCGGGCAGGCTCAATGCTCAAGAGAGCCAGTACGCCTCCACGGTCCGGTATTTCCGGCACCACCTCCCCGCCCCAGCCTAGTACCTACAGTGTATACACTACGCACTAGGCTACCAGTGCGTATCCTGAGCCCTGTTCCTCCTCCACGCACTCTCCCTGTAGTGCGTGTATCTAGCCCGGTGCCTCCAGTTCCGGCTCCACGCACTAAGCTACCAGTGCGTCTCCAGAGCCCTGTACACACTGTATATTCTCCCCCTACTAATCCTGATGTGCTTGTCCTCAGCCCGGCGTCACCAGTGCCGGTACCACGCATCAGGGATAGAGTAGGCTTTGAGAATACAGTGTGCCCTGTCCCTGCTCCCCGCACTAGTAGGAAGGTGCTTGTCATTAGCACGGTGCCTCCAGTTCCGGCACCACGCACCAGGTCTACAGTGCGCCATATCCGGCCAGAGCCATCCGTCTCCCCAGCGCCATCTGAGCCATCCGTCTCCCCAGCGCCATCTGAGCCATCCGTCTCCCCAGCGCCATCTGAGCCATCCGTCTCCCCAGCGCCATCTGAGCCATCCGTCTCCCCAGCGCCGTCTGAGCCATCCGTCTGCCATGAGCCTGCAAAGCCGCCCGTCTGCCATGAGCCTGCAAAGCCGCCCGTCTGCCATGAGCCTACAAAGCCGTCAGCCAGACAGGAGCCGCTAGAGCCGTCAGCCAGACAGGAGCCGCTAGAGCCGTCAGCCAGACAGGATCTGCCAGAGCCGCCAACCAGACAGGATCTGCCAGAGCCGCCAACCAGACAGGATCTGCCAGAGCCGCCAACCAGACAGGATCTGCCAGAGCCGCCAACCAGACAGGATCTGCCAGAGCCGCCAACCAGACAGGATCTGCCAGAGCCGCCAGCGAGCCATGAGCAGCCAGAGCCGTCAGAGCGCCATGAGCAGCCAGAGCCGTCAGAGCGCCATGAGCAGCCAGAGCCGTCAGAGCGCCATGAGCAGCCAGAGCCGTCAGAGCGCCATGAGTGTCGAGAGCCGTCAGCCTGCCATGAGCGTCGAGAGCCGTCAGCCTGCCATGAGCGTCGAGAGCCGTCAGCCTGCCATGAGCGTCGAGAGCCGTCAGCCTGCCATGAGCGTCGAGAGCCGTCAGCCTGCCATGAGCGTCGAGAGCCGTCAGCCAGCCATGAGCATCGAGAGTCGTCAGTCAGCCATGAGCTGCCCTTCAGCCTGAAAAGGCTAGATACCCAGAACTGCCCATCAGTCCAGAGCTGTCTCTCTGTCCGGAGCTGCCTTTCAGTCCGGAGTTGCCCCTCTATCCTGATCTCCCTCTCTATCTTTATCTACCTCTATAGTCTTATCTATCCCTCTGTCTTGGTTTATCTCTCTGTCCCGGTATTGTCATTATTAGATATGTTATTAGGAGGATTTTGTGGGGGAAGTAAGAGGGTGGACATTCTTGAAGGGAGGGGGCTAGGATGGATTATGGTGGGGTGGGAACCGCGCCCGGAGCCTGAGCCACCACCGTGGTTAGATGCCCACCCAGACCCTCCCCTAGACTTTGTGCTGGTGCGTCCGGAGTTCGCACCTTGTGGGGGGGGTACTGTCACGTTCCTGACCTATTTATGTTAGTTTTTGTATGTTAGTTGGTCAGGACGTGAGGTTGGGTGGGCATTCTATGTTATCTGTTTCTATGTTGGTTTCGGTTTGCCTGGTATGGCTCTTGATTAGAGGCAGGTGGTTTGCGTTTGCCTCTAATTAAGAGTCATATTTAGGTAGGGCATTCTCACTGTTTGTTTGTGGGTGATTGTCTCCTGTGTCAGTATGTTTGTTCGTACCACACTGGACTGTAGCGTTTGTTTGTTTCGTTTTCGTTTCGATGTCGTCTGTTACCTGTACGTAAGTTTATGTTTAGTTATGTAAGTTTATGTTCAGGTCTCGTCAACGTCGTTTTGTTATTTTGTAGTTTTGCAAGTGTTTGTTTCGTTTCGTGTTGCCATCATATTGTATAATAAAGATGGCTTATTTCCCAAAGCCTGCGTTTTGGTCTTCAGATCCCTCTCTCCTCACCTCGTCCGAGGATGAGGAGAGCGTCACCCGTTACAATGACGGCTTAATGGTGTATTATATTTACACACGGTAACATCACCTCCTAATGATGGCATAGTGGTGTAATATATTTACACAGTGTAAAAATCACCTAATGGTGACGTAGTGGTGTATTATATTTACACACTGTAAATTCACCTCCTAAAGAGGATGTGGTGGTGTATTATATTTACACACTGTAAACTCACCTAATGAAGACGAAAGGAAAGGAAAGGAAAGGAAAAGAAAGGAAAGGAAAGAGGGATACCTAGTCAGTTGTACAACTGAATGCATTCAACTGAAAAGTGTCTTTTGCTTTTAACCCAACCCCAACCCCTCTGAATCAGAGAGGTGAGGAGGACTGCCTTAATCGACATCCACGTCTTCGGCGCCTGGGGACATGGTGGTGTATTATATTTACACACCATAAACTCCCCTAATGAGGACGTAGTGGTGTATTATATTTACACACCATGAAATCCCCTGATGAGGACGTAGTGGTGTATTATATTTACTCACCATAAAATCCCCTAATGAGGACGTAGTGGTGTATTATATTTACACACTGTAAAATCCCCTCCTAATGAGGACGTAGTGGTGTATTATATTTACACACTGTAAAATCCCCTCCTAATGAGGACATGGTGGTGTATTATATTTACACACTGTAAAATCCACTAATGACGACGTAGTGGTGTATTATATGTACACAGTGTAAAATCACCTCCTAATGAGGACGTAGTGGTGTATTATATTTACACAGTGTAAAATCACCTCCTAATGAGGACGTAGTGGTGTATTATATTTACACACCATAAAATCCCCTAATGAGGACGTAGTGCTGTATTATATTTACACAGTGTAAAATCACCTCCTAATGAGGACGTAGTGGTGTATTATATTTACACAGTGTAAAATCACCTCCTAATGAGGACGTAGTGGTGTATTATATTTACACACCATAAAATCCCCTAATGAGGACGTAGTGGTGTATTATATTTACACACCATAAATTCCCCTAATGAGGACGTAGTGGTGTATTATATTTACACACTGTAAAATCCCCTCCTAATGAGGACATGGTGGTGTATTATATTTACACACTGTAAAATCCCCTAATGAGGACGGAGTGGTGTATTATATTTACACACCATAAAATCCCCTAATGAGGACGTAGTGGTGTATTATATGTACACAGTGTAAAATCACCTCCTAATGAGGACGTAGTGGTGTATTATATTTACACACCATAAAATCCCCTAATGAGGACGTAGTGGTGTATTATATTTACACACCATAAAATCCCCTAATGAGGACGTAGTGGAGTATTATACACTGCTCAAAAAAATAAAGGGAACACTTAAACAACACAATGTAACTCCAAGTCAATCCCACTTCTGTGAAATCAAACTGTCCACTTAGGAAGCAACACTGATTGAAAATAAATTTCACATGCTGTTGTGCAAATGGAATAGACAAAAGGTGGAAATTATAGGCAATTAGTAAGACACCCCCAAAAAAGGAATGGTTCTGCAGGTGGTGACCTCACACCACTTCTCAGTTCCTATGCTTCCTGGCTGATGTTTTGGTCACTTTTGAATGCTGGCGGTGCTTTCACTCGAGTGGTAGCATGAGACGGAGTCTACAACCCACACAAGTGGCTCAGGTAGTGTAGTTCATCCAGGATGGCACATCAATGCGAGCTGTGGCAAAAAGGTTTGTTGTGTCTGTCAGTGTAGTGTCCAGAGCATGGAGGCGCTACCAGGAGACAGGCCAGTACATCAGGAGACGTGGAGGAGGCCGTAGGAGGGCAACAACCCAGCAGCAGGACCGCTACCTCCGCCTTTGTGCAAGGAGGAGCACTGCCAGAGCCCTGCAAAATGACCTCCAGCAGGCCACAAATGTGCATGTGTCAGCATATGGTCTCACAACGGGTCTGAGGATCTCATCTCGGTACCTAATGGCAGTCAGGCTACCTTTGGCGAGCACATGGAGGGCTGTGCGGCCCCACAAAGAAATGCCACCCCACACCATGACTGACCCACCGCCAAACCGGTCATGCTGGAGGATGTTGCAGGCAGCAGAACGTTCTCCACGGCGTCTCCAAACTCTGTCACGTCTGTCACATGTGCTCATGTCATCAGTGTGAACCTGCTTCATCTGTGAAGAGCACAGGGCGCCAGTGGCGAATTTGCCAATCTTGGTGTTCTCTGGCAAATGCCAAACGTCCTGCACGGTGTTGGGCTGTAAGCACAACCTCCACCTGTGGACGTCGGTCCCTCATACCACCCTCATGGAGTCTGTTTCTGACCGTTTGAGCAGACACATGCACATTTGTGGCCTGCTGGAGGTCATTTTGCAGGGCTCTGGCAGTGCTCCTCCTTGCACAAAGGCGGAGGTAGCGGTCCTGCTGCTGTGTTGTTGCCCTCCTACGGCCTCCTCCATGTCTCCTGATGTACTGGCCTGTCTCCTGGTAGCGCCTCCATGCTCTGGACACTACGCTGACAGACACAGCAAACCTTTTTGCCACAGCTCGCGTTGATGTGCTACCCTGGATGAACTGCACTACCTGAGCCACTTGTGTGGGTTGTAGACTCCGTCTCTTGCTACCACTAGAGTGAAAGCACCGCCAGCATTCAAAAGTGACCAAAACATCAGCCAGGAAGCATAGGAACTGAGAAGTGGTGTGTGGTCACCACCTGCAGAACCATTCCTTTTTTGGGGGTGTCTTACTAATTGCCTATAATTTCCACCTTTTGTCTATTCCATTTGCACAACAGCATGTGAAATTTATTGTCAATCAGTGTTGCTTCCTAAGTGGACAGTTTGATTTCACAGAAGTGTGATTGACTTGGAGTTACATTGTGTTGTTTAAGTGTTCCCTTTATTTTTTGAGCAGTGTATTTACACACTGTAAAATCCCCTCCTAATGAGGACGTAGTGGTGTATTATATTTACACACTGTAAAATCCCCTCCTAATGAGGACGTAGTGGTATGTTATATGTACACAGTTTAAAATCACCTCCTAATTAGGACGTAGTGGTGTATTATATTTACACAGTGTAAAATCACCTCCTAATGAGGACTTAGTGGTGTATTATATTTACACACTATAAAATCACCTCCTAATGAGGACGTAGTGGTGTATTATATTTACACACTATAAAATCACCTCCTAATGAGGACGTAGTGGTGTATTATATTTACACAGTGTAAAATCACCTCCTAATGAGGACGTAGTGGTGTATTATATTTACACACCATAAAATCACCTCCTAATGAGGACGTAGTGGTGTATTATATTTACACACCATAAAATCACATCCTAATGAGGACGTAGTGGTGTATTATATTTACACACCATAAAATCACCTCCTAATGAGGACGTAGTGGTGTATTATATTTACACACCATAAAATCACCTCCTAATGAGGACGTAGTGGTGTATTATATTTACACACCATAAAATCGCCACCTAATGAGGACGTGGTGGTGTATTATATTTACACAGTGTAAAATCACCTCCTAATGAGGACGTAGTGGTGTATTATGTTTACACACTGTAAAATCACCTCCTAATGAGGACGTAGTGGTGTATTATATTTACACAGTGTAAAATCACCTCCTAATGAGGACGTAGTGGTGTATTATATTTACACAGTGTAAAATCACCTCCTAATGAGGACGTAGTGGGTTATTATATTTACACACCATAAAATCACCTCCTAATGAGGACGTAGTGGTGTATTATATGTACACACCATAAAATCCCCTCCTAATGAGGACGTGGTGATATTATTTGACAGAGGGAGGGTTAAGTCCTCTCATACTATAGCCCAGGGCAATTAAAGAGCAACCAGTGTGTTTATCATACAATCCAGGTGAGAAAATAACCTCAATATTCCTTGTTCAGTCTGTATATTAATCAGTGGTGTAAAGTACTTTAGTAAAAATACTTGAAAGTACTACTCTAGTAGTGCTTGGGGGTAACTTTTACTTCACTACATTCCAAAAGAAAATAACATACTTTTTGCTCCATACATTTTCCCTGACTCCCAAAAGTACATTTTGAATGCTTAGCCGGACAGACAATTGTCCCATTCACACACTTATTTTAGGCAAACCAGACGGCACAACCGCTAAAAAAATTATATTTTAAGGCGAACCATGGGCACACGCCAACACATTATTTACAAACGATGCATGTGTGTTTAGTGAGTCCTTCAGATCAGAGGCGGTGGGGATGACCAGGGATGCTCTTTAAATAAGGAATTTGAAATGAATTATACTTACTTTTGATGCTTTAGTATATTTGAGCATATACATTTACTTTTCATTCTTAAGTGTATTTAAAACCAAATACTTTGACTTCACTCAAGTAGTATTTTACTGGGTGACTTTTACTTGAGTAATCTTCTATTAAAGGTACTTTACTTTTTTTACTCAAGTATGACAATTGGGTACTTTTTCCACCACTGACATTAATTTTACTATAGTCTCTTCTTTGACAATTTGGTGGCAAATATCTCAATCTACAACACTATTAAAAGGTACCCTCATAAAGGCATACTAAGGTAACTAGCACCGCAATTATGCTTCTTCGGTGGTGAGAGCAGGAAAGAAACATATTCTATGATGATAAAGAGGTCTCGTTCAACCTGGGCAGCAAATGACCTTTCCAACCAGAGAGCCATGCTGTGAAGACAAATGGATTAAAGTTCAGAACGAAGCTGCCCAGGAGGATGGATGGCCTGACCTTTGACCCTAACCTCTTCATGGATCTCTGAGGTTGATCTCAGTGTTGATCAGGTGCAGTGGACTGAAGCTCTGATCTGAGATTTAATTAACACTCCTAGGACATTCCTATGACTTTGCCTGGAGAGGTAGAGGGGTAGAGGGAGAGGGGGGATAGGAGAGAGAGGGGGAGAGACAGGTAAGAGAGAGGGGAGGAGCGAGATAGACAGAGAGAAAGAGAGAGAGGGGATAGGAGAGAGAGCGCGAGAGAGATACCTCAACTGGTTCAATCAGACCTTTTCATTATCCAGTGCACCTCTCAGCTTTGGACTGTTTCATTCCGGAACCCATTTGCCAGGATCCGGTACCTCTCGTGGCATGAAAGCATTCAGAGTTAATTGAAGTTGACTCCTCTGTAATTCTCCTGCCCCCTAAAACATGACATGTGAAAATATGCATGATATTGGGGTGGCAGGTAGCCTAATGGTTAGAGCATTGGACTAGTAACTGAAAGGTTGCAAGATCAAATCCCCGAACTGGCAAGGTAAACATCTGTTGTTCTGCCCCTCAACAAGGCAGTAAACCCACTGTTCCTAGGCCGTCATTGAAAATAAGAATTTGTTCTTAACTGACTTAGTCTAGTTAAATAAAGGAAAAAAAGTCTAAGAATTGATTTGTTTTGGGCAGGCCTGGGTTCAAGTAAAGAAAATAAAAACAACAGTGAAAAATAACAGTAACAAGGCTATATACAGGCACCGTTAGTTGGGCTAATTGAGGTAGTATATATGTAACGGATGTGAAATGGCTAGCTAGTTAGCGGGTACGCGCTAGTAGCATTTCAATCAGTTACGTCACTTGCTCTGAGACTTTAAGTAGGGTTGCCCCTTGCTCTGCAAGGGCCGCGGCCTTTGTGGAGCGATGGGTAACGATGCTTCGTGGGCGACCGTTGTTGATGTGTGCAGAAGGTCCCAGGTTCGCGCCCGTGTCGGGGCGAGGGGATGGTGTAAAATTACATCTGTTACATTGATGCTGTTGACCCGGATCACTGGTTGCTGCGGAAAAGGAGGAGGTTGAAAGGGGGGTGAGTGTAACGGATGTGAAATGGCTAGCTAGTTAGCGGGTACGCGCTAGTAGCATTTCAATCAGTTACGTCACTTGCTCTGAGACTTTAAGTAGGGTTGCCCCTTGCTCTGCAAGGGCTGCGGCTTTTGTGGAGCGATGGGTAACGACGCTTTGTGGGTGTCAGTTGCTGATGTGTGCAGAAGGTCCCTGGTTCGCGCCCGGGTC
Organism: Salvelinus fontinalis; assembly: GCF_029448725.1. Taxonomy (NCBI): domain Eukaryota; kingdom Metazoa; phylum Chordata; class Actinopteri; order Salmoniformes; family Salmonidae; genus Salvelinus; species Salvelinus fontinalis. Next base: position 567,317 of record NC_074684.1, read on the forward strand.
GGGGCGAGGGGACGACTTAAAGTTAAACTGTTACATATACACTGCTCAGAAAAATAAAGGAAACACTTAAACAACACAATGTAACTCCAAGTCAATCACACTTTTGTGAAATCAAACTGTCCACTTAGGAAGCAACACTGATTGACAACAAATTTCACATGCTGTTGTGCAAATGGAATAGACAAAAGGTGGAAATTATAGGCAATTAGCAAGACACCCCCAATAAAGGAGTGATTCTGCAGGTGGTGACCACAGGCCACTTCTCAGTTCCTATGCTTCCTGGCTGATGTTTTGGTCACTTTTGCACATTTATGGCCTGCTGGAGGTCATTTTGCAGGGCTCTGGCAGTGCTCCTCCTTGCACAAAGGCGGAGGTAGCGGTCCTGCTGCTGGGTTGTTGCCCTCCTACGGCCTCCTCCACGTCTCCTGATGTACTGGCCTGTCTCCTGGTAGCGCCTCTATGCTCTGGACACTACGCTGACAGACACAACAAACCTTCTTGCCACAGCTCGCATTGATGTGCCATCCTGGATGAGCTGCACTACCTGAGCCACTTGTGTGGGTTGTAGACTCCGTCTCATGCTACCACTAGAGTGAGAGCACCGCCAGCATTCAAAAGTGACCAAAACATCATGATTGCGCGTGTGTGTGTGTGTGTGTGTGTGTGTGTGTGTGTGTGTGTGTGTGTGTGTGTGTGTGTGTGTGTGTGTGTGTGTGTGTGTGTGTGTGTGTGTGTGTGTGTGTGTGTGTGTGATTGTGATTGTGATTGTGTGTGTGTGTGTGTGTGTGTGTGTGTGATTGTGTGTGTGTGTGGGTGTGCAGGTAGGTGGTGTGGTAATGAGTCATCATAGAGCCATCACTCACCCTGACAGCTCAGCATAGGGCTGAATTTGTCATCTGATTACGAGCAGGAATGTGATTAGTTAGTCAGGTGATAAACCAAGTGCTCCCGAAGGTGCTGCTGCCTGCTTGTTGAGGGACCTGAGAGGCCGCTGGTATGTACATGTACTAGTGGTCGTCTCCTTATTTAACAGAACATGTACTAGTGGTCGTCTCCTTATCTAACAGAACATGTACTAGCGGTCGTCTCCTTATCTAACAGAACATGTTCTAGTGGTCGTCTCCTTATCTAACAGAACATGTTCTAGTGGTCGACTCCTTATCTAACAGAACATGTACTAGTGGTCGTCTCCTTATCTAACAGAACATGTACTAGTGGTCGTCTCCTTATCTAACAGAACATGTACTAGTGGTCGTCTCCTTATCTAACAGAACATGTACTAGTGGTCGTCTCCTTATCTAACAGAACATGTACTAGCCTACGTCTCCTTATCTAACAGAACATGTACTAGTGGTCGTCTCCTTCTCTAACAGAACATGTACTAGTGGTCGTCTCCTTATCTAACAGAACATGTACTAGTGGTCGTCTCCTTATCTAACAGAACATGTTCTAGTGGTCGTCTCCTTATCTAACAGAACATGTACTAGCGGTCGTCTCCTTATCTAACAGAACATGTACTAGTGGTCGTCTCCTTATCTAACAGAACATGTTCTAGTGGTCGACTCCTTATCTAACAGAACATGTTCTAGTGGTCGTCTCCTTATCTAACAGAACATGTACTAGTGGTCGTCTCCTTATCTAACAGAACATGTACTAGCCTACGTCTCCTTATCTAACAGAACATGTTCTAGTGGTCGTCTCCTTATCTAACAGAACATGTACTAGTGGTCGTCTCCTTATCTAACAGAACATGTACTAGTGGTCGTCTCCTTATCTAACAGAACATGTACTAGTGGTCGTCTCCTTATCTAACAGAACATGTTCTAGTGGTCGACTCCTTATCTAACAGAACATGTTCTAGTGGTCGTCTCCTTATCTAACAGAACATGTACTAGTGGTCGTCTCCTTATCTAACAGAACATGTACTAGCCTACGTCTCCTTATCTAACAGAACATGTTCTAGTGGTCGTCTCCTTATTTAACAGAACATGTACTAGTGGTCGTCTCCTTATCTAACAGAACATGTACTAGCGGTCGTCTCCTTATTTAACAGAACATGTACTAGTGGTCGTCTCCTTATCTAACAGAACATGTACTAGCCTACGTCTCCTTATCTAACAGAACATGTACTAGTGGTCGTCTCCTTATCTAACAGAACATGTACTAGTGGTCGTCTCCTTATCTAACAGAACATGTACTAGTGGTCGTCTCCTTATCTAACAGAACATGTACTAGTGGTCGTCTCCTTATCTAACAGAACATGTACTAGTGGTCGTCTCCTTATCTAACAGAACATGTACTAGCGGTCGTCTCCTTATCTAACAGAGCATGTTCTAGTGGTCGTCTCCTTATCTAACAGAACATGTACTAGTGGTCGTCTCCTTATCTAACAGAACATGTACTAGCCTACGTCTCCTTATCTAACAGAACATGTTCTAGTGGTCGTCTCCTTATCTAACAGAACATGTACTAGCCTACGTCTCCTTATTTAACAGAACATGTACTAGTGGTCGTCTCCTTATCTAACAGAACATGTACTAGTGGTCGTCTCCTTATCTAACAGAACATGTACTAGCGGTCGTCTCCTTATCTAACAGAACATGTACTAGTGGTCGTCTCCTTATCTAACAGAACATGTACTAGCCTACGTCTCCTTATCTAACAGAACATGTACTAGTGGTCGTCTCCTTATCTAACAGTACATGTACTAGCGGTCGTCTCCTTATCTAACAGAACATGTACTAGTGGTCGTCTCCTTATCTAACAGAACATGTTCTAGTGGTCGTCTCCTTATCTAACAGAACATGTACTAGTGGTCGTCTCCTTATCTAACAGAACATGTACTAGTGGTCGTCTCCTTATCTAACAGAACATGTTCTAGTGGTCGTCTCCTTATCTAACAGAACATGTACTAGCCTACGTCTCCTTATCTAACAGAACATGTACTAGTGGTCGTCACCTTATCTAACAGAACATGTACTAGTGGTCGTCTCCTTATCTAACAGAACATGTTCTAGTGGTCGTCTCCTTATCTAACAGAACATGTTCTAGTGGTCGTCTCCTTATCTAACAGAACATGTACTAGTGGTCGTCTCCTTATCTAACAGAACATGTTCTAGTGGTCGTCTCCTTATCTAACAGAACATGTACTAGCCTACGTCTCCTTATCTAACAGAACATGTACTAGTGGTCGTCTCCTTATCTAACAGAACATGTACTAGTGGTCGTCTCCTTATCTAACAGAACATGTACTAGCCTACGTCTCCTTATCTAACAGAACATGTACTAGTGGTCGTCTCCTTATCTAACAGAACATGTACTAGTGGTCGTCTCCTTATCTAACAGAACATGTTCTAGTGGTCGTCTCCTTATCTAACAGAACATGTACTAGCCTACGTCTCCTTATCTAACAGAACATGTACTAGTGGTCGTCTCCTTATCTAACAGAACATGTACTAGTGGTCGTCTCCTTATTTAACAGAACATGTTCTAGTGGTCGTCTCCTTATTTAACAGAACATGTACTAGCGGTCGTCTCCTTATCTAACAGAACATGTACTAGTGGTCGTCTCCTTATCTAACAGAACATGTTCTAGTGGTCGTCTCCTTATCTAACAGAACATGTTCTAGTGGTCGTCTCCTTATCTAACAGAACATGTTCTAGTGGTCGTCTCCTTATCTAACAGAACATGTACTAGCGGTCGTCTCCTTATCTAACAGAACATGTACTAGTGGTCGTCTCCTTATCTAACAGAACATGTACTAGTGGTCGTCTCCTTATCTAACAGAACATGTACTAGCGGTCGTCTCCTTATTTAACAGAACATGTACTAGCGGTCGTCTCCTTCTCTAACAGAACATGTACTAGTGGTCGTCTCCTTATCTAACAGAACATGTTCTAGTGGTCGTCTCCTTATCTAACAGAACATGTACTAGCGGTCGTCTCCTTATCTAACAGAACATGTACTAGTGGTCGTCTCCTTATCTAACAGAACATGTACTAGCCTACGTCTCCTTATCTAACAGAACATGTACTAGCGGTCGTCTCCTTATCTAACAGAACATGTACTAGTGGTCGTCTCCTTATCTAACAGAACATGTACTAGTGGTCGTCTCCTTATCTAACAGAACATGTACTAGCCTACGTCTCCTTATCTAACAGAACATGTACTAGCGGTCGTCTCCTTATCTAACAGAACATGTTCTAGTGGTCGTCTCCTTATCTAACAGAACATGTACTAGTGGTCGTCTCCTTATCTAACAGAACATGTACTAGCCTACGTCTCCTTATCTAACAGAACATGTACTAGTGGTCGTCTCCTTATCTAACAGAACATGTACTAGTGGTCGTCTCCTTATCTAACAGAACATGTACTAGCGGTCGTCTCCTTATCTAACAGAACATGTACTAGCCTACGTCTCCTTATCTAACAGAACATGTACTAGTGGTCGTCTCCTTATCTAACAGAACATGTACTAGCGGTCGTCTCCTTATCTAACAGAACATGTACTAGTGGTCGTCTCCTTATCTAACAGAACATGTACTAGTGGTCGTCTCCTTATCTAACAGAACATGTACTAGTGGTCGTCTCCTTATCTAACAGAACATGTTCTAGTGGTCGACTCCTTATCTAACAGAACATGTTCTAGTGGTCGTCTCCTTATCTAACAGAACATGTACTAGTGGTCGTCTCCTTATCTAACAGAACATGTACTAGCCTACGTCTCCTTATCTAACAGAACATGTACTAGTGGTCGTCTCCTTATCTAACAGAACATGTACTAGTGGTCGTCTCCTTATCTAACAGAACATGTACTAGCGGTCGTCTCCTTATCTAACAGAACATGTTCTAGTGGTCGTCTCCTTATCTAACAGAACATGTACTAGCCTACGTCTCCTTATCTAACAGAACATGTACTAGTGGTCGTCTCCTTATCTAACAGAACATGTACTAGTGGTCGTCTCCTTATCTAACAGAACATGTACTAGTGGTCGTCTCCTTATCTAACAGAACATGTACTAGCCTACGTCTCCTTATCTAACAGAACATGTTCTAGTGGTCGTCTCCTTATCTAACAGAACATGTACTAGCGGTCGTCTCCTTATCTAACAGAACATGTACTAGCGGTCGTCTCCTTATCTAACAGAACATGTACTAGCCTACGTCTCCTTATCTAACAGAACATGTTCTAGTGGTCGTCTCCTTATCTAACAGAACATGTACTAGCCTACGTCTCCTTATCTAACAGAACATGTACTAGCGGTCGTCTCCTTATTTAACAGAACATGTACTAGTGGTCGTCTCCTTATCTAACAGAACATGTTCTAGTGGTCGTCTCCTTATCTAACAGAACATGTACTAGCCTACGTCTCCTTATCTAACAGAACATGTACTAGTGGTCGTCACCTTATCTAACAGAACATGTACTAGTGGTCGTCTCCTTATCTAACAGAACATGTTCTAGTGGTCGTCTCCTTATCTAACAGAACATGTTCTAGTGGTCGTCTCCTTATCTAACAGAACATGTGCTAGTGGTCGTCTCCTTATCTAACAGAACATGTTCTAGTGGTCGTCTCCTTATCTAACAGAACATGTACTAGCCTACGTCTCCTTATCTAACAGAACATGTACTAGTGGTCGTCTCCTTATCTAACAGAACATGTACTAGTGGTCGTCTCCTTATCTAACAGAACATGTACTAGCCTACGTCTCCTTATCTAACAGAACATGTACTAGTGGTCGTCTCCTTATCTAACAGAACATGTACTAGTGGTCGTCTCCTTATCTAACAGAACATGTTCTAGTGGTCGTCTCCTTATCTAACAGAACATGTACTAGCCTACGTCTCCTTATCTAACAGAACATGTACTAGTGGTCGTCTCCTTATCTAACAGAACATGTACTAGTGGTCGTCTCCTTATTTAACAGAACATGTTCTAGTGGTCGTCTCCTTATTTAACAGAACATGTACTAGTGGTCGTCTCCTTATCTAACAGAACATGTACTAGCGGTCGTCTCCTTATCTAACAGAACATGTACTAGTGGTCGTCTCCTTATCTAACAGAACATGTTCTAGTGGTCGTCTCCTTATCTAACAGAACATGTACTAGTGGTCGTCTCCTTATCTAACAGAACATGTACTAGCGGTCGTCTCCTTATCTAACAGAACATGTACTAGTGGTCGTCTCCTTATCTAACAGAACATGTTCTAGTGGTCGTCTCCTTATCTAACAGAACATGTACTAGCGGTCGTCTCCTTATCTAACAGAACATGTTCTAGTGGTCGTCTCCTTATCTAACAGAACATGTACTAGTGGTCGTCTCCTTATCTAACAGAACATGTACTAGCGGTCGTCTCCTTATTTAACAGAACATGTACTAGCCTACGTCTCCTTATCTAACAGAACATGTACTAGTGGTCGTCTCCTTATCTAACAGAACATGTACTAGCGGTCGTCTCCTTATCTAACAGAACATGTACTAGTGGTCGTCTCCTTATCTAACAGAACATGTACTAGTGGTCGTCTCCTTATCTAACAGAACATGTACTAGCCTACGTCTCCTTATCTAACAGAACATGTACTAGCGGTCGTCTCCTTATCTAACAGAACATGTTCTAGTGGTCGTCTCCTTATCTAACAGAACATGTACTAGTGGTCGTCTCCTTATCTAACAGAACATGTACTAGTGGTCGTCTCCTTATCTAACAGAACATGTACTAGCCTACGTCTCCTTATCTAACAGAACATGTACTAGCGGTCGTCTCCTTATCTAACAGAACATGTTCTAGTGGTCGTCTCCTTATTTAACAGAACATGTACTAGTGGTCGTCTCCTTATCTAACAGAACATGTACTAGTGGTCGTCTCCTTATCTAACAGAACATGTACTAGCGGTCGTCTCCTTATTTAACAGAACATGTACTAGCCTACGTCTCCTTATTTAACAGAACATGTACTAGTGGTCGTCTCCTTATCTAACAGAACATGTACTAGCGGTCGTCTCCTTATCTAACAGAACATGTACTAGCCTACGTCTCCTTATCTAACAGAACATGTACTAGTGGTCGTCTCCTTATCTAACAGAACATGTACTAGTGGTCGTCTCCTTATCTAACAGAACATGTTCTAGTGGTCGTCTCCTTATCTAACAGAACATGTACTAGTGGTCGTCTCCTTATCTAACAGAACATGTACTAGTGGTCGTCTCCTTATCTAACAGAACATGTACTAGTGGTCGTCTCCTTATCTAACAGAACATGTACTAGTGGTCGTCTCCTTATCTAACAGAACATGTTCTAGTGGTCGACTCCTTATCTAACAGAACATGTTCTAGTGGTCGTCTCCTTATCTAACAGAACATGTACTAGTGGTCGTCTCCTTATCTAACAGAACATGTACTAGCCTACGTCTCCTTATCTAACAGAACATGTACTAGTGGTCGTCTCCTTATCTAACAGAACATGTACTAGTGGTCGTCTCCTTATCTAACAGAACATGTACTAGCGGTCGTCTCCTTATTTAACAGAACATGTACTAGTGGTCGTCTCCTTATCTAACAGAACATGTACTAGCCTACGTCTCCTTATCTAACAGAACATGTACTAGTGGTCGTCTCCTTATCTAACAGAACATGTACTAGTGGTCGTCTCCTTATCTAACAGAACATGTTCTAGTGGTCGTCTCCTTATCTAACAGAACATGTTCTAGTGGTCGTCTCCTTATCTAACAGAACATGTACTAGTGGTCGTCTCCTTATCTAACAGAACATGTTCTAGTGGTCGTCTCCTTATCTAACAGAACATGTACTAGCCTACGTCTCCTTATCTAACAGAACATGTACTAGTGGTCGTCTCCTTATCTAACAGAACATGTACTAGTGGTCGTCTCCTTATCTAACAGAACATGTACTAGCCTACGTCTCCTTATCTAACAGAACATGTACTAGTGGTCGTCTCCTTATCTAACAGAACATGTACTAGTGGTCGTCTCCTTATCTAACAGAACATGTTCTAGTGGTCGTCTCCTTATCTAACAGAACATGTACTAGCCTACGTCTCCTTATCTAACAGAACATGTACTAGTGGTCGTCTCCTTATCTAACAGAACATGTACTAGTGGTCGTCTCCTTATTTAACAGAACATGTTCTAGTGGTCGTCTCCTTATTTAACAGAACATGTACTAGTGGTCGTCTCCTTATCTAACAGAACATGTACTAGTGGTCGTCTCCTTATCTAACAGAACATGTTCTAGTGGTCGTCTCCTTATCTAACAGAACATGTACTAGTGGTCGTCTCCTTATCTAACAGAACATGTACTAGCGGTCGTCTCCTTATCTAACAGAACATGTACTAGTGGTCGTCTCCTTATCTAACAGAACATGTTCTAGTGGTTGTCTCCTTATCTAACAGAACATGTACTAGCCTACGTCTCCTTATCTAACAGAACATGTTCTAGTGGTCGTCTCCTTATCTAACAGAACATGTACTAGTGGTCGTCTCCTTATCTAACAGAACATGTACTAGTGGTCGTCTCCTTATCTAACAGAACATGTACTAGTGGTCGTCTCCTTATCTAACAGAACATGTACTAGTGGTCGTCTCCTTATCTAACAGAACATGTACTAGTGGTCGTCTCCTTATCTAACAGAACATGTACTAGTGGTCGTCTCCTTATCTAACAGAACATGTACTGGCGGTCGTCTCCTTATCTAACAGAACATGTACTAGTGTTCGTCTCCTTATCTAACAGAACATGTACTAGCCTACGTCTCCTTATCTAACAGAACATGTACTAGTGGTCGTCTCCTTATCTAACAGAACATGTACTAGTGTTCGTCTCCTTATCTAACAGAACATGTACTAGCCTACGTCTCCTTATCTAACAGAACATGTTCTAGTGGTCGACTCCTTCTCTAACAGAACAGGTACTAGTGGTCAACTTATGATCTAACAGAACATGTACAGGCAGCATAAGTTGGATTGATGGATTGGATTGTCTGGATCGTCTGGATTGACAGACGATGCTGTGATCTAACATTTTGAATAGATGGAAGTAACATTATAAATTGCTGTGCAGATTATAATTGTACTCTTCCCCTGAAATGTTATGGTGTGTTTGCTCACACAGATTGTGTCTTGGTTTAGAGCTCGGCGTTGTAATTTGCTGCCGACATCATGACACACCACTGCAGCATGGAACCGTTGATCAAGAATGAGAGCTGCCACATTGTATCCCAGAGTATTTTCCCTCTAACCTGCAGAAAGCACCTTCCTCCTGTATGCTGTTCTGCTCCTATACATGTATATGGGTCATTGGAAGAGGACCATTAAAAAAAAATTACCTCATGCAATCTATCCAACTTCTTCTCAGTTCTCCACTGCTGTACACTAGTCTGACAATCGCTGTCAAAGAGGACCCGAGAGAGACGTCTGTCCACCCCAAGAGTTTGACTTTTACAAGTATAGTGGCATTATATCCTCCTGCCATAGCACTGCAGTTAGGAGTCCACTGTCCTTTCCCCTTGATCTCAAACTTAAAGTTTGATTTGAGTTGTGGGACCCAGCTGGCCAGGCCACGACCCCATAAAAGCATAAACATTTACTGAAGTATATGCACATGTACCCACGCACACACATATTTTTTATTTTCATTTAACCTTTATTTAGGGAAGGGTTCATTGAGATTTGAAATCTCTTTTTCAAGAGCGTCCTGGCCAAGATAGGCAGCAGCAAGTCATTACACAATTACAGACAGACAACATGAAAAACTACAAGTAATCTGGTAAAAACCATAAAATTCACAAGAGTATAACAAAATCATAAAACAGCAAATTAAAAACATGGACAGGTCAGGGAATCAGCCTCAAAATCCTTCATCAGTGATCTGTGTATGCACATATGAGCATGCACACACAGACACACACCTATGTACGTACGCACACACACACTTATGTACGTACGCACACACACACCTGTGTATGTACGCAGGCACGTCGACACACACTCGCTATTCTCTACTCTCAATGACACCGTCCCTATGGGCCCTTATCAAAAACAGTGCACTCGCCAATTTCAAGTCTCTTGACAACAAGATAGACAATAGTCGAGCAAGGGTTGCCTTCCAGAGAGGCATCAGAGATTGTAACATTCTCTGTTTCACGGAAACATGGCTCTCTAGGAATATGTTGTCGGAATCGGTTCAGCCACCAGGTGTCACGAACGTCGGAATCCTCCTCGTCTGAGGAGGAGTAAGGATCGGACCAAAGCACAGCGTGGTTTGATGAATACATACTTGATTTATTAAACGAAGACAAAAACAATAAACGAACTTACAAAAACAACAAAACGAACGTGACGCTATAAAACGAAAGTGCAGACACAAGCAACCAACGTATAGACATAGACAATAACCAACCAAAACATAAAACATACAAAGCAAACTCTGGTCAGGGCGTGACAGTACCCCCCCCCCAAGGTGCGGACTCCGGCTGCAAAACCTAAAACTCTAGGGGAGGGTCTGGGTGGGCATCTGTCCGCGGTGGCGGCTCCGGCACTGGACGAGGATCCCACTCCACCATTGTCTTTGTCCCCTTCCTTAGCATCCTTTGAGTGGCGACCCTCGCCGCCGACCTTGGCCTAGGAACCTTCACAAAGTTCCCCACTAGACTGAGGAAACTCCTCCGGACTGAGGGACAGCTCATGACAGAGAGGTAGCTTATGACAGAGAGGTAGCTTAAGACAGAGAGGTAGCGTAAGACATAGAGGAAGCTCAGGACAGAGGTGCAGCTCCGGACTAATGGCAGCTCCGGACTGAATGGCAGCTCCGGACTGAATGGCAGCTCCGGACTGAACGGCAACTCCGGACTGGAGGGCAGCTCATGACTAGAGGGCAGCTCATGACTGGAGGGCAGCTCATGACTGGCAGGCAGCTCATGAATGGCGGGCAGCTCATGAATGGCGGGCAGCTCATGACTGGCGGGCGACTCTGGTCGCTCCTGACTGGCGGGCGGCTCCGGCAGCTCCTGACTGGCGGGCGGCTCTGGCAGCTCCTGACTGGCGGGCGGCTCCGGCAGCTCCTGACTGGCGGGCGGCTCTATCATCTCCTGACTGGCGGACGGCTCTAGCAGCTCCTGACTGGCGGGCGGCTCTATCATCTCCTGACTGGCGGGCGGCTCTAGCAGCTCCTGACTGGCGGGCGGCTCTGGCAGCTCCTGACTGGCGGGCGGCTCTGGCAGCTCCTGACTGGCGGGCGGCTCTGGCGGCTTCTGATTGATGGACAGCTCTAGCGGCTCCTGACTGACGGACGGCTCTAACGGCTCGGGACAGACGGGCGGCTCTGACGGCTCGGGACAGACGGGCGGCTCTGACGGCTCAGATGGCGCTGGGCAGGCAGGCAGCTCAGATTGCGCTGGGCAGGCGGTGCAGCTCAGATGGCGCTGGGCAGGCGGGCAGCTCAGACGGCGCTGGGCAGACAGGCAGCTCAGATGGCGCTGGGCAGGCAGCTCAGACGGCGCTGGGCAGACGGGCAGCACAGGCGGCGCTGGGCAGACGGGCAGTGCAGGCGGCGCTGTGCAGAGGGCCGACTCTGACCTGCTGAGGCGCACAGTAGGCCTACCACCACAGTACTGGTGGTACCGGGCTGCAGCTACGCACCTCAAGGCTAGTGCGGGGAGAACAACAGTGCGTACAGAACTCTGGATACGCACAGTAGGCTTGGTGCGTGGTGCCGGAACTGGTGGTACCGGGCTGGAGACACGCACCACAGGGAGAGTGCGTGGAGGAGGAACAGAGTTCTGGAGACGCACAGGAAGCCTGGTGCGTGGTGTTGGCACTGGTGGTACTGGACTGGAGCGAGGAGGTGGCAGCGGATATACCGGACCGTGAAGGCGTACTGGCTCCCTTGAGCACCGAGCCTGTCCAACCTTACCTGGTTGAATGCTCCCCGTAGCCCGACCAGTGCGGGGAGGTGGAATAACCCGCACTGGGCTGTGCTGGCGAACCGGGGACACCATGCGTACGGCTGGTGCCATGTACACCGGCCCGAGGAGACGCACTGGAGACCAGAAGCGTTGAGCCGGCTTCAAGGCACCTGGCCCAATGCTCAATCTAGCCCGGCCGATACGTGGAGCTGGGATGTACCGCACCGGGCTATGCACCCGTACAGGAGACACCGTGCGCTCTTCCGCATAACACGGTGTCTGCCCATACTCTCGCTCTCCACGGTAAGCACAGGAAGTGGGCGCAGGTCTCCTACCTGACTTCGCCACACTCCCCTTTAACCCCCCCCCCCCCCAATAACTTTTTGGGGTTTCTTCTCGGGCTTCCAGCCACGCTTCCGCGCTGCCTCCTCATACCACCGCTCCTCGGCTTTAGCTGCCTCCAGATCTTCACGAGAGCGGCGATATGCTCCAATCTTAGCCCAGTGTCCCTTACCATCCAGAATTTCCTCCCATGTCCAGGAGTCCTGTGTAATGGGCCGCTGTTGCTGCTGTCGCTGCTGCCCGTTACTACGCTGCTTGGTCCGAGTTTGGTGGGTGGTTCTGTAACGGCAGCCTTCCTCCTCTTCGTCTGAAGAGGAGGAAGGCTGTTATAAAACCTAAGATTACCTGGGGTACCAATGTAAGAAATAACACGTAAAAAAACAAAATACTGCATATTTTCCTAGGAACGCGAAGCGAAGCGGTTGTGGAGAAGCAATGGAGAAGGTGGAAAGTTTTAAGTTCCTCAGCGTACACATCACGGACAAACTGAAATGGTCCACCACCACAGACAGTGTGGTAAAGAAGGCGCAACAGCACCTCTTCAACCTCAGGAGGCTGAAGAAATTTGGCTTGTCACCCAAAACCCTGACAAACGTTTACAGATGCACAATCGAGCGCATCCTGTCGAGCTATATCACAGTCTGGTACGGCAACTACACCGCTCTCAACCACAAGGCTCTCCAGAGAGTGGTGCGGTCTGCAGAACGCATCACCGGGGGCAAACTACCTGCCCTCCATAACACCTACAGCACCCGATGTCACAGGAAGGCCAAAAATATCATCAAGGACAACATCCACCCGAACCACTGCCTGTTCACACCGTTACCATCCAGAAGGCGAGGTCAGTACAGGTGCATCAAAGCTGGGACCGATAGACTGAAAAACAGCTTCCATCTCAAGGCCATCAGACTGCTAAACAGCAATTATTAACTCAGAGAGGCTGCTGCCTACATTGAGACCCAATCACTGGCCACTTTAATTAATTGATCCCTAGTCACTATAAACAATGCCACTTTAAATAATGCCTACATAGCTTACATTACTCATATCATATGTATATACTTTATTTTATACAATTTTTTGCACCTTGCCTATGTCGCTTGGACATCTCTCATCCATATATTTATATGTACATATTCTCATTCCCCCTTTTTGATTTGTGTGTTTTAGGTAGTTGTTGGGGAATTGTTAGATTACTTGTTAGATATTACTGCACTGTCGGAACTAGAAGCACAAGCATTTCGCTACACTCGCATTAACATCTGCTAACCATGTGTATGTGGCAAATACAATTTGATTTGATTTGAGGGAATAGGTTGCCATTTGGGACACATACTGTGTTTTCAGTTGAACCTCTGACAAAGACAGAAACAGTTACCTCTGTCACCTTAGCAACTAATATAACTGTCCTCCCATGTTTCCTCTAATAAATTATTTTCCATTGACCTTTTTAAATTAACGAGGCTATACAAAATATCACTTAATCTGGCATTTGCACGTTTTATTACTGGCAATAATATATATTTCATTGCACCAGCTGTTTGTACCATACAGTTTTGAATGCTGATGAGTAGTCTGTAAATGAAACATCTAAAATGTTATGTGTGGGACCACCTGGAAGCTTCTTTCTATAGGTTAGAGGCAAATACAATACGATGAAGTCAGTATGTGTCCCAAATGGCACCCTATTCCCTATATAGTGCACTACTTTTGACCAGAGTCCCATGGTCCGTGGTCAAAATTAGTGCACTCTGAAGGGAACGTTTTTATTTTTGGGACACAGCCTCTGTTATTTTAGTCGTGAGAAGCCCATCAAATGAGTGTGTAATGTGGGTTTATAAGTATGGCACCATAGAGCTTAATGGCATCCTGACCCGTACATATGGCCCGTTTAGTATTCTTCTCTTTAGTACTCATATATAACTATATGGTTGCACTACAGGCGTAGGATCTTAATTTGAGACAGTTTGCTACAGCAATAACATAATCCTGCAGCAGGAAATGTAAATTATTATCTGTATAATTCATCGACATTTTTTGTAGGGTTTGATATATTTTTCATGAGGGCAAATCAAGTCCAACATTTTAAAGCTGAAATTACAAACTTCAGAAGCCTTTTTAAACATTGAATACGCTACAAGTTTGCATTTCCTTCTCAGCAACAAAAGAGTGTGTCACGGCTGATGCTGGAAGAAGACCAAGGTGCAGCGTGGTAGGGGAAATTTTCCTCTTTATTTAAAATGTCGCCAACAAAACAACCGTGAAGCTTACAGGGCATTAGTGCCACAAACAAAGTTAACTACCCACATTGAAAGGAGGGAAAAGGGGCTACCTAAGTATGGTTCCCAATCAGAGGCACCGATAGACAGCTGTCCCTGATTGAGAACCATACCCGGCCAAAACATAGAAATAAAGAAACATCGAAAACAAAACATAGAATGCCCACCCCAAATCACACCCTGACCAAACCAAATAGAGAAATAAAAAGGCTCTCTAAGGTCAGGGCGTGACAGAGTGATCAAATCAAGATCCTACATCTGAACGTGGTGAGTGGAGCTACCTGCATTGGACAATTAAAGAGAGATATTATGCTTCAGTCCATTGAAAGATTTGTTGGTGTAAAAAATAATGGTAACATAAGTAATGATTATTTTGTTCACTATATTAATTATTAGAACCTTGTCTTACACCGAGGACCACATTGGAAATGAGTGTTTTCCTCTGGGTTTCTTTGTGCTTTTTAATTGTTTTGAACTGTACAAATGTTTTTACCGAAAAATAAATCAAATAATAAAAATAATAAAAAAATATAACATTTCCAATTGAATAAATAATAATAAATGACGAAGGATTATGTTGGCCTCCGATTGGCATTGTTTTGCAAACACATATGTAGAGTCAAGAGAGCTGTACCCATAGAAGTAATTAGAACAAGCTTGGAACCTCTGACTATGGCATTTTGACTGGTAAACGCATCATTGACTTGAATAGGGATGCCCATTCTATTCAAGTCAATGACAGCGATTCTATTTCTATGTTCAGGACCCATCAAGGAGAGATTAGCTGGACAGAAGTATCAATCATTCCAATTTATTTATAAAGGCCTTTTTACATCAACAGATGTCACAAAGTGCTGTACAGAAACCCAGCCCAAAACCCCAAACAACAAGCAGTACACTAATGACAACGTCACCACCGCCACCTCAGTCCCCATATGGCTGGTAAATATGATATTACATAAGCATGATAAATGACACAGCACAACACACCTCACTAAGTATTTAGATTAATTACACTTAATCATCTTGGATGGAACTCAAGTGCAGCCATTGATAGGCTTGTCTGTTTGATGCATTGCCCTTGTGAGGAGATGAGGAGAGGACCACAGTTTTGGCCATGTTCCTCTCTCTAGGATGATCTATAGCCTACTGAACGAGGAATTTTGCCCCTAGATGCTGATCTTGGGTCAGTTTTGCATTTTCCCCACTGCTGGTTAAGGGAAGCTGATCCTAGATCTGTACTTAGGGGAAACTCCACCCTAGAGCAAAAAGGCATACAGTAAGGCTCTGGTCAAAGTAGTGCACTATATAGGGAATAGGATGCCATTTCATCTGCAACTAACCCACTGGGCACAGACGTCAGTTCAACGTCTAGTTTAGATTTACATTTGGTTGAGTTGTCCAGTAACGTGAATTCAACATGAAATCAACAAAAAATGTGGGGTGAAAAAATACGAAATGCCCTTACATTAATGACTTTTTGCAAATCCAATAATTTTCAACGTAATTTTCTGGGGTTAAAATGTAGAAACAACAATGATTCAACCAGTTTTTGCCCAGTGGGAAGACACTAAGCAGAACAAAGGCAGTAGAGAAAAAATATCAACACCACAGTAGTACTGTACAGTAGTGTGATTGTACATTTTCCATCAAACAGACTGTTCTGTGTTTTATCCTACTGTGCTAAACATGGAATTAGAGTACAGCTCTGTTTAATCTTACTAGTGTTTCATTTCTATACAAAGCTAAAAGACTTTCCGACTTTAGCTTTGCATGTAGACAGAATATTGAAGAACGCCCCATAGATATGGTTATACCATGACCTGTCCCTTACTTAGGTCTGACAATCCCTCAAGTGTGTGTGTGTGTGTGTGTGTGTGTGCGTGGACAGTTTAGCATTTTTTGTTGTTGTCATGAATCTTGTTCTGGAGGAAGCTCTGTTCACTAGTTGGCACAGCCACAAAGTCGTAAAACTAAAACTAACCAGGCTTCCGGTGACGCAACTTAGGAAATGGCTGCCTAGTTTTTCGTACTGCACATCGGTTGGGTATTTCCCCCCCTAAATTCAAGTATTTACTCTGAGCATTATAATAACTTACGCAAAATGGAAAAGGGAAAAATAGGAAAAGGTCGCGGAGCTACAACAACAGCCCGTAACAAGACAGCAGAAGATATAATCGTCGATGAACCCGAAATGGCTAATGCTAGCACAAATAAGATAGCAGCAGCAAAAGAACCCTCATTTCGTGAGGTGATGAAGGAAGAATTGCGCGAGGCGCTCACAGGCTTACGAGAGGAACTCCGAGAAGATGTAAGAAAATAACTAAATGAGTTCAAGAAGGACATTAACCAGAAACTGGAAGAAAACAAATTAGGACTTCACAGCATATCTACAAGAATGGGGGACGCAGAACAGCGCATTGGGGAAACGGACACATGGAACTCCGCAGTCAAGGAAATACTTGAACAGTCACTGAAAAGCCAACACACACTACAGGCAAAAGTGACAGAATTCTAAGGTTTCTCACGTCGAAACAACATTAGATTTTATAACGTAGTAGAGGACGCAGAAAAAGACTCTATGCCCAACTTAGTGGAGGGTCTATTCAAGGACATACTTGAAGACGACACTGACCTGGGAATCGAGAAAGCACACCGAGCTCTGGCCCCAAACCCCCCCAGCGGCGCCCCACCAAGATCCATAGTAGTACGGTTCCTAAAATTCTCAGTCAAAGAGAAAGTCTTACATGCAACCTGGAAAAAGCCTGTTAACTTCCAAGGCCAACAAGTGTTCTTTAATCATGACTACGTGGGAGAGATACTGAAAAGAAGGAAAGAATACACCCCCATTAAGAAAGCACTTAAAGAGAAGGGTATTCACTTCCAAACACCATACCCGGCAAAAATGCGGGTATTTCAGGAAAATGGCCCGGTTACATACGAGCATGCAGACGAGGCGGCTGAGGACCTGAAGTCAAGGGGCTTCCCAGTGGAGTATACCGCCAGGAGAAAGGCGACATCACCAGCGGAAAGACTCGAGCAGGCTCTCCCATGGATCGTTGTCGACAAGCAGGGTCATGGAGAAAGAGGGAAACCATCTCGGCGAGAGGACGTTCACATCCGAGAGAGACTCAGGCATTTCCAACGGGAAGAAGTAAGACACTGAATCGGATTTAACAGAATTAATAGTTACCGCGAGCTGTTAAGACTTTGGGTTGTTACGGTTGACATTGCAATAGGTAAACTATCTCCCCTATTTTCCCCCAATGCTGAACAAGGGTGAGTAGCCAAAAGCATGTGTTCTTTATGAACACACTAAGTAGCGTCACGTTAATAACATATATATTAGCTAAGGATTAATGACACATTTACAACGGGGCGACAGAAGGGCATATTAAGGGGAGGATTCATGATATGCACGCACGATATGCACTGATATAGTTTTCACTTGTATTTAACCGATGTGTATAAGCGATGAAATAAGCGCCCTTATTATTTTCGGTTCCACCAGGTCATGTTTGTGACTGCGTCACGCATTTTCATATCTGAGCGAGGGGCCCATCCTGCGGACAGGCTCATCCCCTCAAACCCCAGAGGCAAGAGACAGTCCTCTGACATGGAGTCCAAATACCAAAGTATTTTCCCACTTTGGTTTACTTTAATATTGTTCTTGATTTTTCGTTCATTTTTAGGTTCATGATAAGCAGGCAGATATGGTGCACAGTTTTATTTATTTATATCGATGCATCATCTGGATTTAAGGTCATAAGTCTCAATGTAAACGGACTGGGGAGTGCCAACAAGAGAAGTAAGGTAATAGCAAAGATGAAACGGGAGAGAGTTGACATACTATTCTGGCAGGAAACTCACTTATCCACACCTGAACACGAGAGACTCAAGAAAATGGGTTATAGGAACACTTTTTTTTCTTCTTACAAAATGGGTTGAAGGAGTTGCAATCTTGATCCCAAATTCAGTTAATTTTGAGTTCATGTCAGAAATAAAAGACGAGGGTAGATTTATACTTAAATGTAAACTGGATAACAAGGAAGTTACATTATTTAATGTATACGCACCCCCAGGGAGTGACATGGTCTTCTATAGGAAGGTGTTTGATTTAATTGCCACAGAAACCACTGGCACTCTTATCTGTGGAGGGGATTTTAACACAATTTTAAACTCAAAATTGGACAGCACAAATCAAAATAGGAACATTTGTCTAGTTGCTAAAAAGATCAATAGGATACTGCAGGATCTAGGACTGCTCGATGTATGGCGTGACACCCACAAGACCGATAAGGAATATACTTTTTACTCAGCCCGCCACACTGAATACTCCACGTTAGACTACTTTTTTATGTACAGTGCAGATAGACACAGGCTTAAGGATTGTAGGATCGGCAGAGCGACTTATCAGATCATAATGGAGTTTACCTTACTCTACACCTTGATAGCAAACCAAGAAATACTATATGGAGACTTAATACAAGCATGCTGAATGATCCAGCATTCAAGGAATCAATAAAGACAGAATTGAACATCTATCTGGAGAATAATGATAATGGGGAAGTATCTCCTGCTACATTGTGGGATGCAGCTAAGGCGGTTATTAGATGAAAGATCATAGCCACATCATCTCTCAAGAAAAAGATTAAAGCACAGAAACTGCTGAAATTACAGGAGACTTTAGGAAGCTCAGAACAATCTAATAGTCAATACAAAGAATCTTATATTATGTGAGATTCAAAAAGTAAAACAGGAAATTGACCAGATTTATAGTGAAGAAGTTGAGAAAAAGCTTAGGTTCCTGAAACAACGATATTATGAATGAGGCTCAAAGGCAACACAATTTCTAGCATGGATACTCGGGGAAACAACAAGCACAGAATACAATTTTCAAAATAAAAGACCCCAAACAAAAAAGATCACATGCAAATTAGATGAAATACAGAATGCATTTGAATCATATTACACAAATCTGTACAAGCAACCAGAGAAGGCAGATGCACAGACAATAGAGCACTTTTTGAACTCACTTGATCTCCCCTCAATTGGGACAGAGCAAAATGATAGACTAACTTTAGAAATATCCACCGAAGAAATTAATAAAGCAATATCTCAACAAAAAGTCAACAAGTCTCCAGGCACTGATGGCTTCCCTTCAGAATGGTTCAAGACCTTCAGAGAACAATTAGCACCTCTACTTAAGGCCTGTTTTAACTGGACTCTGAGGGAGGGGGGTCTCCCACCGTCATGGAGAGAGGCCATCATATGTGTAATCCCAAAAAGAGTGTAAAGGTATGAAAGAATGCAGTTCATATAGACCTATCGCAATTCTTAACGCAGATTATAAACTATATGCATCAATAATAGCCAAAAGAATGGAGAACATAATCCCAGAATTGATTGACAGAGATCAAACTGGTAGACACAAAATAGGCAGACACAGGACAATATAAGGAGAACACTACATGTCATGGACCACATTACTCAAAATAAGACAAGTGCAATATTAATCAGTCTAGATGCAGAAAAAGCATTTGATTCAGTGGGATGGGATTATCTATTGTCACGTTCTGACCATAGTTCTTGTGTGTTTTACTTGTTTTAGTGTTGGTCAGGACGTGAGCTGGGTGGGCATTCTATGTTATGTGTCTAGTTTGTCTGTTTCTATGTTTGGCCTAATATGGTTCTCAATCAGAGGCAGGTGTTTTGTGTTGTCTCTGATTGGGAATCATATTTAGGTGGCTTGTTTTGTGTTGGGGTTTGTGGGTGGTTGTCTTCTGTCTTTGTGTTCTGCACCAGATAGGACTGTCTCGGTTTTCACGGTTGTTATTTTGTATTTTGTATAGTGTTCACGTTATCGTCTCTTTGTTTATTAAACATGTTGAACACTAGCCGCGCTGCATTTTGGTCCTCTCCTTCACCAACGGAAGAAAAACGTTACAGAACCACCCACCAAACTCGGACCAAGCAGCGTGGCTACGGGAAGCAGCGGCAGCAGCAGCAGGAGCTAGCAAGGCAGAGTGGCTGGAAGCCCGAGAGGCTCCCCCAAAAATGTCTTGGGGGGGGAGGCACACGTGGAGTGTGGCTGGGTCAAGTGGGAGACTTTAGACAGTTCCCTGTGCTTACCATAAGGAGCAGTTGGCTAAATTGAGGTACGAGTCAGAGAATGTGGAGGAGTTATTGGACAGATTGGAGGAAAGTGAAAGGATGGGAGATTATGAGACATTCAATGAGTTATTGGTGATATTGGAGGAGAGCGAAGAGAGAGAGATGTTGGTTTGGCGTAGTATACACGGTACTTGCCCTGAGGTGTGTGATTACCGTGGCGAGCGGGAGTACGGGCAGACACCATGTTATGCGGAAGAGCGCACGGTGTCTCCTGTACGGGTGCATAGCCCGTACAGAAGTGGAAAGATTTGGTTTCAACAAAGAAGTGATACAGTGCATCAAAACACTGTATTCATGTCCGACTGCTGGAATAAAGATAAATGGACATTTGACACGAACGATAAAATTAGATCGAGGGGCAAGACAAGGCTGTAATCTTTCACCCACACTCTTCTCCTTGTACCTCGAACCATTAGCACAGGCAATAAGACAGGACCCAACCTTAGAGGGAATAACAATAAGAGGCAGTGAACATAAGAGATGCATGTATGCTGATGCCGTTCTGTTATTCCTTAAAGACCCAGGCTCAAGTGTACCTAGATTGATGGAAGTTTTACAAACATTTGGAACATATTCAGGCTATGTGCTTATTAACGTACACAAGACCCAAGCCGTAGTATATAATTATCCCCCACAGGAAGAGCTGAAGAGTAGGTATAACTTCACCTGGACCTATTCATCCATTAAATATCTTGGACTATATCTTCTTCTGGCTGTCGGTACACTTATGACAACAGCCAGCTCAAGTGCAGGGCGCGAAATTCAAAATATATATATTTTTTTATATTTAACTTTCACACATTAACAAGTCCAATACAGCAAATGAAAGGTACACATCTTGTGAATCCAGCCAACATGTCCGATTTTTTAAATGTTTTACAGTGAAGCACGTATATTTATGTTAGCTCACCACCAAATACAAAAAAGGACAGACATTTTTCACAGCACAGGTAGCATGCACAAAGCCAACCTAACTAACCAAGAACCAACCAAACTAACCAACAAACAACTTCATCAGATGACAGTCTTATAACATGTTATTCAATAAATCTATGTTTTGTTCGAAAAATGTGCATATTTTAGGTATAAATCATAGTTTACATTGCAGCTACAATCAGAAATTGCACCGAAAGCAGACAGAATAATTACAGACACCAACGCCAAATACCTAAATACTCATCATAAAACATTTCTGAAAAATACATAGTGTACAGCAAATGAAAGACAGGCATCTTGTGATTCCAGCCAATATTTCCAATTTATTAAGTGTTTTACAGCGAAAACACAATATAGCGTTATATTAGCTTACCACAATAGCCAGAAACACAAGCCATTTCCCAGCAGCAAAAGTTAGCGATCGTAACAAACCAGTAAAAGATATATAATTTTTGACTAACCTTGATATTCTTCATCAGATGACAGTCCTATAACATCAGGTTATACATACACTTATGTTTTGTTCGAAAATGTGCATATATAGAGCTGAAATCAGTGGTTATACATTGTGCTAACATAGCTACTTTTTCCCACAACGTCCGGATATTTTTCTGACACTTTTTCTGACACACATATTCTGACCAAATAGCTATTCATAAACATAACTAAAAAATACATGTTGTATAGGAAATGATAGATCCATTAGTTCTTAATGAAATCGCCGTGTTAGAATTCTAAAAAATAACTTCATTACGACATACAGCTTCGGTATAGCTAGAGTACCCAAAAGCTGGGCGCCGACGACTAGTTCACATGTACAACAGATATATGAAATAGCATCATAAAATGTTTCCTACTTTTGCTGATCTTTCATCAGAATGTTGGACAAGGGGTCCTTTGTCAAGAACAATCGTTGTTTGGATTTAGAACGGCCTCTTTCCCTCTCGATTTAGCAAGCACACTAGCCAAGTGGCACGAATCTCTCCATGTCAACAAACGGAAGAGAACGGAACACGGCAAAACTCCCGAAAAAATTTCAATAATCTGATTAAACTATATTGAAAAAACATACTTTACGCTGATATGGTCACATGTATCAAATAAAATCAAAGCCGGAGATATTAGTCGTCCATAACGGCAGCTTATCAGAAGGCAAATCCAGGTTCCTTCTCGCGCCTTCCTGAAAACAGGAAATGGGTGACACGTCATTCCAAGAGCTTTTATTCCACTTCAGACCAAGATAAACACTCCATTTCTTCTCTCACCGCCTCTTGACACCCAGGGGAAGGTGCATGAGGTGCATGTATACTAATACGTATCATGCCCATTCATAGGCAGGACCCAGAACAGAGCCTCGATTTCAGACTTTCCACTTCCTGGTCAGGAAGTTTGTGCCAAATGAGCTCTGTTTTACTCACAGATATAATTCAAACGATTTTAGAAACTAGAGAGTGTTTTCTATCCAATAGTAATAATAATATGCATATTGTACGAGCAAGAATTGAGTACGAGGCCGTTTGAAATGGGCACCTTTTATCTGGCTACTCAATACTGCCCCTGCAGCCCAAACAGGATATCTACCAAAAGATACACCTAAACTTTATTGCATGAATTACGATCACATCAACAAGAAAATATATGATGACCTAGACAGGTGGAATTCACTTCCCTTAGATCTTAGTAGTAGAATTGAAACAATCAAAATGAACATCCTGCCGAGGTCACCGTATTTGTTCCAGTCACTGCCCATAGAAATCCCGCCGAAACAGTTTAGGGATAAACGGATATCAAGGTTTATCTGGAACAGTAAGAGACCAAGAACTAGATATACAACATTTCAATTACCAAAAAAATGGCCTTACCAAACCTTAAAGATTATTATGTGTCGGCCCAATTGAGACCTCTGGTGTGTTGGTGCAATTCAGAATACGAATCCAAATGGAAAGACATTGAGACTACTTTGACAGAGATACCCATACAGTCAGTTTTGGGAAATAATGACATGGTAAAAGAAATATACAATAGACAAAATCAGTGGATTAATTTCTCTCTGAAGACATGGTTTAGGGTAGTTAAGCAAAATAATTTAGACAGAAAGATCAAACTGCTGAGTTGGCCTGCATACGACCCCAGCTTCATCCCTGCAACTCAGGACAGCAGATTTAAACAATGGACGCAGAAAGGCATCACATCATTCAGTACAATTATGAGGACCTAGATAACTTCCAGGACCTAAGTAAAAAATATGGCTTGGATAAACAAGATTTTTACAGACACCTACAAGTTCGACACTATTTCTTAAGGGAGATAAAAGTGACTGACCCTCGAGCACCTCCAAAATTAATCCAAGTATTCACTAACACATACAACTTGGGGAGTAACAAAAAAACGATTTCAAATCTCTACTTGGATATTCAATCCTCAAAGAAACATTCTACAAACTATATTAAAAAGAAATGGGAGGAGGAACTTAACATTGAAATAACTGATGAAACATGGTTGAACATATTAGAGACTTGACAAAGCTCCACCAACTCAAGGTCATGGAGAGAATTCTGTTGGAAGAATGTTATACGTTTCTTCATAACACCTAAACTGAAATCAAAACCGCCTGGCTCACTACACCCTTGTTGGAGAGAATGTGGTCTTTTGAGGGTGGATCACTCTCATATCTTTTGGACTTGCCCCGCAATCGAAACTTACTGGGGAGAAATAAGATCTAACATTGGAAAAATAATGGGATTTGACATAGAACAAAAATTAATTTCTTTGTACTTGGGTGAAATACCTGATAACTTACACAATGGAGAAAAGTACCTCTTGAAGGTCCTACTGGCAGCCAGTAAAAAGGCTATCACTAGGAAATGGCTACAAAAAGACCCTCCCACAGTGACACAATGGATAGACATTGTAGAAGAAATACACCACATGGAGCGTATGACCTTTGCTTTAAGAACTCAACAGGAGAGAGGTCAGGAATACTGGGAGAAATGGGTTTCATACTTGGAAAAGGTCTAATTCAAAGATGCTAATGTAACTGATATGATGATATGATGATGAAGGTATGACGTGCACTGTAACTGATACGATGATGAAGGTATGACGTGCACTGTAACTGATATGATGATGAAGGAATGATGTGCACTGTAACTGATATGATGATGAAGGTATGATGTGCACTGTAACTGATATGATGATGAAGGTATGACGTGCACTGTAACTGATATGACGATGAAGGTATGAAGTGCACTGTAACTGATATGATGATGAAGGAATGATGTGCACTGTAACTGCCAGATATTTTTTTCTTGTTCTTTTATTTTTACTTTATTTGTACTTTCTTTGTGTTCCAACAATAAAAACAAAGTATAAAATTATTTATCTTTTTAACTAAAACTAACCATAACCTTAACCACACTGCTAACCCTAATGCATAACCTTAACCACACTGCTAACCCTAATGCATAACCTTAACCACACTGCTAACCCTAATGCATAACCTCAACCACACTGCTAACCCTAATGCATAACCTTAACCACACTGCTAACCCTAATGCATAACCTTAACCACACTGCTGACCCTAATGCATAACCTTAACCACACTGCTAACCCTAATGCATAACCTTAACCACACTGCTAACCCTAATGCATAACCTTAACCACACTGCTAACCCTAATGCATAACCTTAACCACACTGCTAACCCTAATGCATAACCTTAACCACACTGCTAACCCTAATGCATAACCTTAACCACACTGCTAACCCTAATGCATAACCTTAAATGTGAAGTGGTGTTGGAGGGCCGGAAGGAGGCACCCTTTACTCTGGTCTAAAAAAATATCCCAATACCCCAGGGCAGTGATTGGGGACATTGCACTGTGTAGGGTGCTGTCTTTCAGATGGGATGTTAAACAGGTGTCCTGACTCTGAGCAAGAGGACAAGTACATTAGAGTGTCTAGTTTGAGAAACAGACGCCTCACAAGTCCTCAACTGGCAGCTTCATTAAATAGTACCCGCAAAACACCAGTCTCAATGTCAACAGTGAAAAGGCGACTCCGGGATACTGGCCTTCTACGCAGAGTTCCTCTGTCCAGTGTCTGTGTTCTTTTGCCCATCTTAATCTTTTCTTTTTATTTGCCAGTCTGAGATATGGCTTTTTCTATGCAACTCTGCCTAGAAGGCCAGCATCCAGGAGTAGCCTTTTCACTGTTGACGTTGAGACTGGTGTTTTGCGTTGAGAATGTTTCCAGCTACGACACTGTGTTTCTGATCAATTTTATGTTATTTTAATGGACAAAACATTTGCTTTCTTTCAAAAACAAGGACATTTCTAAGTGACCCCAAACTTTTGAACGGTAGTGTACATTTGTGACATTTCTTTATGTCTGTCAGGGACTGTGGCGAGGAAATAATTCCAGGGCCAACGTCTAATACTGCATCCCAAATAGTGCACTGTATAGGGAATAGGGTACTATTTGGGACGCAGGCTATATCTTGTGGAGGGATGTGTATACTAGCAGGATTGATGTCTCCCAGAACCCAGGTACTGTGCATGGATCCAGAGGAGAGAGCAGAAAGAGCCATTTGAGCTGGGAGTCACGGTATTGTTGCCTCGATGTCTACTTTGAACTTTCCCTCAACCTAAGCACGTACTGTTACTCATGTACTTAGACAGTGAATTCCCCTATGAATCTTTTCAATGGCTTTTAAGAAGTGAACTGGATGTTCTTGGTGTAAGTACTTCCCCTCTTTTGTAAAATCTGGCCCATTTATGTTGATGTACTAAGCTGTGGAAATGCATTCAAGACACCCCAGATTGGCACTACACTGTCATGTCTCATAGCTGCCTGCATGCGTGAAATATTGATGGAAATGCAGCTTTGCTAACAAACAGTGGGCGTGCATTCAACAGCATGTTGTGTCTCAACCGATGGTGGACACAACACAAAAACCTCAGACGATGTAAAATAAGGTTTAAGCTACAACATATGTGCATATGAACAAAACAACTCTGTTTATAAGCTTTTTTAATGACATCAAACTCAACCGTTCATCTTTTCCAGTGATGAAGACATGGATGTCTCATGGTAGGGTGGGGTATGCAAAACGTTTCGGCTTTCGGGTTTCAGGTCCAGGTCC
This sequence comes from Salvelinus fontinalis, assembly GCF_029448725.1. Taxonomy (NCBI): domain Eukaryota; kingdom Metazoa; phylum Chordata; class Actinopteri; order Salmoniformes; family Salmonidae; genus Salvelinus; species Salvelinus fontinalis. The sequence goes on from NC_074684.1 coordinate 594,111, forward strand.
TTCTTTTTTTTCTTCTTTTTTTCACCTTTATTTAACCAGGTAGGCCAGTTGAGAACAAGTTGTCTTTGAGAAGAAGTTGTCATTTACAACTGCGACCTGGCCAAGATAAAGCAAAGCAGTGCGACACAAACAACAACACCGAGTTACACATGGAATAAACAAACATACAGTCAATAACACAATAGAAAAGTCTATGTACAGTGTGCGCAAATGTAGTAAGATTACGGAGGTAGGCAATAAATAGGCCGTAGTGGCAAAATAATTACAATTTAGCAAATAAACACTGGAGTGATAGATGTACAGAAGATGAATGTGCAAGTAGAGATACTGTGGTGCAAAGGAGCAAAAATATATATATAAATAAAATAAATAAAAATATGGGGATGAGGTAGATGGATGGACTATTTACAGATGGGCTATGTACAGGTGCAATCATCTGTAAGCTGCTCTGATAGCTGATGCTTAAAGTTAGTGAGGGAAATATGAGTCTCCAGCTTCAGTGATTTTTGCAATTCGTTCCAGTCATTGGCAGCAGAGAACTGGAAGGAAAGGTGGCCACATGAGGAATTGGCTTTGGGAGAGACCAGTGAAATATACCTAACAAAGACTTATAGATGACCTGGAGCCAGTGGGTTTGGCGACGAATATATACAGGTCGCAGTGGTGGGTAGTATATGGGGCTTTGGTGATGAAACAGATGGCACTGTGATAGACTGCATCCAATTTGCTAAGTAGAGTGTTGGAGGCTATCGCCGACGTAGCCGAAGTCAAGGATCGGTAGGATAGTCAGTTTTACGAGGGTATGTTTGGCAGCATGAGTGAAGGATGCTTTGTTGCAAAATAGGAAGTCAATTATAGATTTAATTTTGGATTAGAGATGCTAAAAATTAGTCTGGAAGGAGAGTTTACAGTCTAACCAGACACCTATGTATTTGTAGTTGTCCACATATTCTAAGTCAGAACCATCCAGAGTAGTGATGCTAGTCGGGCGGGCAGGTGCGGGCAGCGATCGGTTGAAGAGCATGCATTTAGTTTTACTTGCATTTAAGAGCAGGCCATGGAAGGAAAGTTGTATGGCGTTGAAGCTCGTCTGGAGGTTAGTTAACACAGTGTCTAAAGAAGGGCCAAAAGTATACAGAATGGTGTCGTCTGCAAGGTGTAGAGGTAGAGGTGGATCAGAGAATCACCAGCAGCAAGAGCGACATCATTGATGTATACAGAGAAAATAGTCAGCCCGAGAATTGAACCCTGTTGCACCCCCATAGAGACTGCAAGAGGTCCAGACAACAGGCCCTCCGATTTGACACTGAACTCTGTCTGAGAGGTAGTTGGTGAACCATGCGAGGCAGTCATTTGAGAAACCAAGGCTGTTGAGTCTGCCGATAAGAATGTGGTGATTGACAGAGTCGAAGCCTTGGCCAGGTTGATGAATACAGCTGCACAGTATTGTCTCTTATCGATGGTGGTTATGATATCATTTCGGACCTTGAGTGTGGCTGAGGTGCACCCATGACCAGCTCGGGAACCAGATTGCATAGTGGAGAAGGACGGTGGGATTCGAAATGGTCGGTGATCTGTTTGTTAACTTGGCTTTCGAAGACCTGAGAAAGGCAAGGCAGGATAGATATAGGTCTGTAACAGTTTGGGTCTAGAGTGTCTCCCCCTTTGAAGAGGGGGATGACCGTGGCAGCTTCCAATCTTTGGGGATCTCAGACGATACAAAAGAGAGGTTGAACAGGCTAGTAAGAGGGGTTGCAACAATTGCGGCAGATACTTTTAGAAAGAGAGGGTCCAGATTTTCTAGCCCAGCTGATTTGTAGGGGTCCAGATTTTGCAGCTTTTTCAGAACATCAGCTATCTGGATTTGGTTGAAGGAGAAATGGGGGAGGCTTGGGCAAGTTGCTGTGGGGGGTGCAGAGCTGTTGACCGGGGTAGGGGTAGCCAGGTGGAAAGCATGGCTAGCCATAGAAAAATGCTTATTGAAATTCTCGATTATCGTAAATTTATCGGTGGTGACAGTGTTTCCTAGCCTCAGTGCAGTGGGCAGCAGTGGGAAGAGGTGCTCTTATTCTCCCTGGACTTTAGTGTCCCAGAACTGTTTGGAGTTTGTGCTACAGGATGCAAATTTCTGTTTGAAAAAGCTAGCCTTAGCTTTCCTAACTGCCTGTGTATTTTGGTTCCTAATTTCCCTGAAAAGTTTCATATCGTGGGGGCTATTCGATGCTAATGCAGTTCGCCAAAGGATGTTCTTGTGCTGGTCAAGGGCAGCCAGGTCTGGAGTGAACTAAGGGCTATATCTATTCCTACATTTTTTGAATGGGGCATTCTTATTTAAGATGGTGAGGAAAGCACTTTTAAAGAATAACCAGGCATTCTCTACTGACGGAATGAGGTCAATATCCTTCCAGGATACCCCGGCCAGGTCGATTAGAAAGGCCTGCTCGCAGAAGTGTTTTAGGGAGCGTTTGACTGTGATGAGGGGTGGTCGTTTGACCGCGGACCTATTACGGACACAGGCAATGAGACAGTGATCGCTGAGATCCTGGTTGAAGACAGCAGAGGTGTATTTAGAGGGTAGGTTGGTCAGGATGATATCTATGAGGGTGCCTGTGTTTACAGATTTGGGGTTGTACCTGGTAGGTTCCATGATAATTTGTGTGAGATTTAGGGCATCTAGTTTAGATTGTAGGACGGCCGGGGTGTTAAGCATATCCCAGTTTAGGTCACCTAACAGTACAAACTCTGAAGATAAATCGGGGTCAATTTATTCACATATGGTGTCCAGGGTGCAGCTGGGGGCTGAGGGGGGTCTGTAACAAGCTGCAACAGTGAGAGACTTGTTTCTGGAAAGGTGGATTTTTAAAAGTAGAAGCTCGAACTGTTTGGGCACAGACCTGGATAGCATGACAGAACTCTGCAGACTGTCTGCAGTAGATTGCAACTCCACCCCCTTTGGCAGTGACCACTTCTGACCACTTCTAACGTGGAAAAACATGTATGGAACATTCTTGACAGGGTTGCTGTCAAAAAGTGATTGAATTCAAATGTATTTACCCTACTACAACTGTGGTACTGTATGTGGTTGTCTCACCTAGCTCTCTTAAGATGAATGCAGTGCACTAACTGTAAGTCGCTCTGGATAAGCGTGTCTGCTAAATGTAATGTCATGTAGACTGAGAAGGTGATGCCATTGCGAGAGCCAGAAAGTAGTGTATAGTAAGATGACCTCTATATTCAGGAACCCATGGACAGTGTGAGGTCATATTCTACTGGGTGTGCACTAAACAATGATTCCGCTATCAACGTGCTCCTGTGTGCTGACTCATCAGGAGCAACACCAGAGGTTTCTATAAGAAGTGGGAGCATACTGAGTGAGTCTGGGTTTGCCTCCCAAATGGCACACTATCCCCTATGTAGTGCACTACTTTTGACCAGAGCCCTAAGGTAGTGCAAAAAGTATTGCACCCAAAAGTAGTGCACTAGTGAATAGTGCACCATTTGGGACGCAGCTGGGAGTCTGACTTTCCTCTCAGAAGGAATACAATTTGAAGTGATTTACTTGTGGTTTATTCATCTCCACTGAACAATGTTGCACATCAGTGTAGTAAAGCCAGTGTAAATGTATAGAGTCAGGGGAAGGTGAAGACGGTGACTCAAAATGGCGTCATTTGAAGAGGTCAAACAACATCAAACACTACTAGTCCTATCAGAGAAATTAGATAACTTTCTTGTTCACACTAGAGCTGGGCGATATGGACAAAAATCGATGTGATTACGATATATATAATGATAAGTTTATAACATTAATGTGCACCACATTTTTTTTTATTGTCCTTTAAACTACTACTACTAGTTTGATGGTTTTAGCCATCAATTGACCCGTTAATCACCCAAACTTCACATTTCTCTAGTATAGACTACTTATCGTAATGAACGATATTAGCAAAATGCCTGCGATAAGTGATCGGTATCATCCCAACTCTAGTTCACACTCTCTTTAATGATATTACTAATCCAATGCAGTAAAAAAAATAAAACGATATCTTTTAGATCCACCAACCCATCTGTCTCCATCCCAAAGGGCACCCTATTCCCTACATACAGTAGTGCCCTAGTTTTGACTAGAGCCCTGTGGGGACTTTAGTCAAAAGTAGTGAACTATATATGGAAATAGGGTGCCATTTGGGATTCAGGCAATTTTTCTCCATAGCTCAGGTGACCTCACTCTCTCACATCATCTGAATAAGTCATTTGACAGATGTCATCTCTCAGTTCCCTAGCAGTATAGGGTGCTATACTCCACTGAGCTGTCACTCGAAGATAACATCACAGAAACCACTCCTTCCCCTCCGCATATAGTGAATGCAAATCCAAAACAGAATGGAAGGATCTAGAGCTAGCCTCTGGCTAATAATTCTTCTAGTGAATTCAAACTAGCTTCCATAGAATTATCTGCAGTCTAACTACAGAAGGATGTAGAGCTCACAACACGAGGTTGGTCCACAGATCCTACTGTGTGAGAAGTGCATTCATGTGATAATAATAAAAATGTAAAATACATTAAAAAAATAACAACAACAAAACAGCAGACACCCACCATTTTGTTGGTAAACAGCTGAGGGAAAGGACTGGAGAAATGTAACCACACTCAAATGTAGAGATGGGCTGTACCAGTCCCAGATTGCTCCTACAAGAACAAAATCAAAACAGTATTTCTCCTGGGTAGCTATCCTTCATAACAGCAGGCTAGCTGGTTGTAGTAGGAACCCTCAGTCAATACCCCTGACAGCTTAAATGGATGGGTGCCGCTTTGAGTCAAGAGAAAGTGTTCAAATGTGCATTCAACACAAACTAGACAAGTGTGAGAGATTCCTCCCTCTTCAAACATACATAGTCATTACAGCACTTTACTGTAAACCAAGGCAGCCAGGGCTGTGTGTAGCTGGGAGCTGTGTCACCTAAACCTGTAGATCTAGTTATAGTAGCAAACCCCTGATGACTTCTTCCCGTACTGTCTTAATTACGATAAATAGCAGTCTTAGCATAATGTATCTTATAAATGTTCATACTAAAGCGTATGCCTTTCAGGTACTAGTACGTGATTGGTACATACATGTACTAGCTAAACAATGCACCGATGGGCTAGGCCTATTGCATTCATGGGATTACACTGTCTATGTGCTAAATGTGTTGTGCTGTGCTGTAGGGTAGCCCTGAGGCTTGGCTTAGCAGAGAGATAAAGGGTGCATCTCAAATGGCACCCTATTCTCTTTGTAGTTCACTACATTTGACAAGGGCTGTTCCATTTTCGGACGCAGATACAGAGTGGTGGGGGAAAACATGGACTGTGGACTTCAGATGTTGTAGACTGACTTCCACCATGACCTCGAATCCGGTTGAAAATAGAGAGAGAGTAAAACAAACACTGACTGGTCTGTGGAGAGCACTGTGTATGAGTGTGGGATAAACAAATAAACTTACCTTGATGTTAACTCTTGTTTGGTGTTGTGGTTTAAGGGTTCTTTAGATGGTGAACAGTTAACTCTCTATGTAGACAAACACTGGATGGAGACTCTTTTCAAATGTACTGATGAACTGACCGCATGATACAGGGTTTCCACTAGATTCCGAGATTCCCTAAAAACACGTCACCTTGATACAGCTACAACTTTTGCATAGCAGGTTAGGAGAACTTACGCAGCAGGTTTGGATAATTAGATGGTTAGGAAAAGGGTTATGGTTGGATTAATGAAAATGCTCTCCTAACATACTACGAAAAATTGTGCCATGTTTTTAGGTAGTCCCGTCAGATTCCACAGTCACACAATCAAATCAACTACTTCTTGTTCTTGCTCAAACAATTAGTAACACCTGGCCAATCAAAATAGTTGCCAAGTAGATAATGAATTACTACACAATTACACAACATTGGAAATAATAAAATGATTTTCAACTGACTTAATCTCCAGAACTAGAGGCTAATGTACTACCCCTCTAACCTCAGCCTCAAGATTGCCCTCTGCTGGTTGATCTGTGGACTGACTCAGTGGAAGCAGTGTGTGTGTATGTGTGTGTGTGTGTGTGTGTGTGTGTGTGTGTGTGTGTGTGTGTGTGTGTGTGTGTGTGTGTGTGTGTGTGTGTGTGTGTGTGTGTGTGTGTGTGTGTGTGTGTGTGTGTGTGTGTGTGTGTGTGTGTGTTCTGCTTCGCTCTTTGACTACATGAAAGAAGCCCCACGGATCATTTTCTCTCTTAGAAAACTCCAGACAGCCATGCTACTGACAGCTAGCTCCATGCTGCCTTTCTGCCCGGAAACCCTCCTTCCCCCGTACAACTGCTCTGTCCTCTTCATAACAACACGTTAGTGAGTGCTCCATGTCTGCACACATAATGATGTCACTGATACACTCCTTCACAAGTTCATTGTCATTGAACCAAGTTGGTTTTAATGCCGCAAAACAACACATTTCACTCTGATTGGTCATTTCTCACACAAGTGGATGTGGCACGTGTTCATTCAAAAATAATGTGAAGACCTCAGCTCACACACACCATGTGGGTCCCTCAGCTCACACACACCATGTGGGTCCCTCAGCTCACACACACCATGTGAGTCCCTCAGCTCACACACAACATGTGGGTCCCTCGGCTCACACACACACCATGTGGGTCCCTCGGCTCACACACACCATGTGAGTCCCTCAGCTCACACACACCAAGTGGGTCCCTCAGCTCACACACACCATGTGGGTCCCTCAGCTCACACACACCATGTGGGTCCCTCAGCTCACACACACCATGTGGGTCCCTCAGCTCACACACACCATGTGGGTCCCTCAGCTCACACACACCATGTGAGTCCCTCAGCTCACACACACCATGTGGGTCCCTCAGCTCACACACACCATGTGGGTCCCTCAGCTCACACACACCATGTGGGTCCCTCAGCTCACACACACCATGTGGGTCCCTCGGCTCACACACACCATGTGGGTCCCTCAGCTCACACACACCATGTGGGTCCCTCAGCTCACACGCACCATGTGGGTCCCTCAGCTCGCACACACCATGTGGGTCCCTCAGCTCACACACACCATGTGGGTCCCTCAGCTCACACACACCATGTGGGTCCCTCAGCTCACACACACCATGTGTGTGTATTATTTTGTATTGTTAAGTATTACTGCCCTGCTGGAGCTAGAAACAGAAGCATTTCGCTGCACCTGCGATAACAACTGCAAAATATGTGTACGCCACCAATACAATTTTGACACACACACACACACACACACACACACACACACACACACACACACACACACACACACACACACACACACACACACACACACACACACACACTGCAAGGTAAAACTAGAGCAGGAGTTTTTAACCATTGTGATGTTGATGGACAGGTTGTGGGTCGTCAGATCCTCTGATGTGTCAACAGACGCCTAGAGCTGAGGTCCTGCGGGGTTAGGTGCCCAGCCTGCACAGCAGAGGAGGCTGGTGGGAGGTGCTATAAGAGGACAGGCTCATTGTAATGGCTGGAATGGAATCAATGGAACAGAGTCAAATACGTTGTTTCCATGTGTTTGATGTGTTTGACTCTGTTCCATTGATCGCATTCCAGCCATTACAATGAGCCCATCCTCTTATAGCGCCTCCCACCAGCCTCCTCTGCTGCACTCACACGCACAAATGCACGCATGTACACACACACACGCACACACGCAAGCTCACACAAAAACACACACACCTGCCTGCAGCATGGATCATCCCTCCCCTTTTTAATTTCAAGATTAAGTCCTGTCATATCCCAGGCTCCTCTCTGATCCCAGGACAGCTGTAATGGTCAATAAGGAGCATCCGTATTAACCCCTGACCCTCTGGTTGTGTGGCCATCATCGCCTCTGGCCGGAGCAGCAGGGGTCAGGGCTCCTTTGAACACATTGAACAGTGAGCATAGCAGCGTGAAAACAGGCTATTTGTTATGGAGACAAACGAGAGGACATGTGAGGCGATTTCTATTATATATAATGGATCTTCATACTTTGTGGACAGTATTTCCCTAAGGATACTGATTAGCAGACTTATCAATAGCACACCTATCGAATACATTTTACTGTTACTTCAGGCTTTTTATGTTACATTTAACTGTTATCCACATACTATCAATTTGTTTGTATGTATTTATTATTATTTTCCCCTAACCCTACCACCCCTCTCCTAATTGGAGTAAACTAATGAACAACAACACTTAGGCTTCTACTTCCAGCTTATACGTACTATATACATTTTACGGACACAGTACATTTTACAATTGTTTGTTTTTAGTCCCAATCTTCAGCTACCCTCTTCCCCTCCCATCTATTTCTGAAGACCATCCAGTTTTGATTTCTATTACCATATATTTTCCAACTGTGCTTTCTCACAAAAAAATCTGAACCTATATACATTTTACAGACACAGCATATTTTACATTAGTTATCTTGTTGTTCTTAGTCCTACCCTTCAGCTCCACTCAACCCCTCAACCCCTTCAATCTATTTCTGAACACCATACAGTTTTGATTTCTATTTGCCATATGTTGTTCAACTGTGCTGTGATATTTCACAAAAGTTCTGAACCTTTCTATTCTCATAGATTTTACATTTTGTAAAATAAAGATAAACATTTTTGCTAAGAGAATTATTATATTATTGATTGACTGACTATGCCTTTTTAAATCACCCAGCAGTGCTATTTGCAGAGTTAGCTCCAGGTACAGTAAATGTTGTAATTCTTCAGCCATTCCTGAACCTACAACCAAAAACAAGCTACATATGGACAGTACCAAAACAAATGATCTAATGATTCTGTCTCTTCGCAGCAAATTCTGCAAAGCTGGGATGGTTGTATCCCCATATATGTAACATTATATTTATCGCAATAATTTTGTATGATCATTCAAATAGAAAAACTCTTAAGTTTTGAATCCAGCATTGTTTTGTGTATCAGTTCATAAACCACGTGGCATGGATTCGGTACATCGAAAATCTCTTCCCAACTATTTTGCAATCTTCCTTGCTTTTGTTGATATGATAGCAGCCTGTTTGTTTATCACTGATAAATTCCTAGCTAGCACGTTCTAACTCACACCATCTGTGCAGCTATCTACCATAAATCATCATCAACGCGATCCATGATGGTGTTGTAGTCATGATGATTATTTTTATGAACAGTAGCCCTAATGCTGATTACTGTAGAGGACCATCCAGACCACACAAAAAAAGATTCTAATAAAAGAAGATAGAATCGAATAGAATATATTTCTCCAATCTGGGTTGAAATGAAGGGTGGGTTGTGCACACACACACACACACACACACACACACACACACACACACACACACACACACACACACACACACACACACACACACACACACACACACACTGATTGGTTTCTTTGTGCTTTACAGTGGTCGGGCTCCCTTAGATTGATTTATTCAATAGCCAGCCCATCTAAGAGAGAGAGCCAGTCGGCTCCATCTTGGACTGTTATTCCTGGATTGAAATGAATGGCTAAATAAATTAATAACTAAACAAGAGTGATGATGTGGAATAAATGCGGTCGGGGACAGAGGAGAATCAATTGATTAAGCGGGAGGGATTTGGTGCAATAAACTGGTATCTGGCCTGCCTGCATTGTTGTAAGGTCAAATTGCTCTATAGCGAACAGCAGGTAAAAAAAGCTGAGGGTCAACAGTTAATTGTCACCATTATTAGATGATTCGGAGGACGGTGACTAATGATTTTTCATCGATTTGGTCCGGCCCATATTTCTGAGTTTTGAAAAGGGAACGATGGTGAGAATGTATTCACACACTCTCACTCAAACATAGAGTACCAGTCAAAAGTTTGGACACACCTACTCATTCAAAGGTTTTTCTTTATTTGTACTATTTACTACATTGTAAAATAACAATGAAGAGATCAAAACTGTGAAATAACACATATAGAATCATGTAGTAACCAATAAAGTGTTAAACAAAACATATTTTCTTTTGAGATTCTTCAAATAGCCACCCTTTGCTTTGATGACAGATTTGCACACACTTGGCATCCTCTCAACCAGCTTCATGATGTAGTCACCTGGAAAGCATTTCAATTAATAACAGGTGTGCCTTGTTAAAAGTTCATTTGTGGAATTTCCTTCCTTCTTAATGTGTTTGAGCCAATCAGTGTTGTGAAAAGTTAGAGGTTGTATACAGAAGATAGCCCTATTTGGTAAAATACCAAGTCCATATTATGGCCAGAACAGCTCAAATAAGCAAAGAGAAACAACATTCCATCATTACTATAAGACATGAAGGTCAGTCCGGAAAATCCAGAAAATTTCAAGAACTTTTAAAGTTTCTTCAAGTGCAGTCGCAAAAACCATCAAGCGCTATGATGAAACTGGCTCTCATGAGGACCGCCACAGGAAAGGAAGACCCAGAGCTACCTCTGCTGCAGAGGATATGTTCATTAGAGTTACCAGCCTAAGAAATTGCAGCCCAAATAAATACTTCACAGTGTTCAAGTAACAGACACATCACAATATCATCTGTTCAGAGGAGACTGCATGAATCAGGCCTTCATGGTCATATTGCTGCAGAGAAACCACTACTAAAGGACACCGATAAGAAGAAGAGACTTGCTTGAGTCAAGAAACAAGAGCAATGGACATTAGATCGGTGGAAATCCGTCCTTTGGTATGATGAGTCCAAATTTGAGATTTTTGATTCCAACCGCTGTGTCTTTGTGAGATGCAGAGTAGGTGAACAGATGATCTCTGCATGTGTGGTTCCCACCGTGAAGCATGGAGGAGGTGTGATGGTGTTGGGGTGCTTTGCTGGTGACACTGTCAGTGATTTATTTAGAATTCAAGGCACACTTAACCAGCATGGCTACCACAGCATTCTGCAGCAATATCATCCCATCTGGTTTACGCTTAGTGGGACTAACATTTGCTTTTCAACAGGACAATGACCCAACACACCTCCAGGCCTCCACCTCTGTGTAAGGGCTATTTTACCAAGAAGGAGAGTAATGGAGTGCTGCATCAGATGACCTGGCCTCCAGAATCACCCGACCTCAACCCAATTGAGATGGTTTGGGATGAGTTGGACCACAGAGTTATTAAGGAAAAGCAGCCAACTAGTGCTCAGCAGATGTGGGAACTCCTTCAATACTGTTGGAAAAGCATTCCAGGTGAAGCTGGTTGAGAGAATGCCAAGAATGTGCAAAGCTGTCATCAAGGCAAAGCATGGCTACTTTGAAGAATCTCAAATGTTAAATATATTTTGATATTTTTAACACTTTTTTGGTTACTACATGATTCTATATGAGTTATTTCATAGTTTTGATGTCTTCACTATTGTTCTACAATGTAGAAAATAGTAAAATTAAAGAAAAACCCTTGAATGAGTAGGTGTGTCCACTCTTTTGACTGTTACTGTACAAGTGTAAATACAGTAAAAAGAGCAAATGTCTCTGAGGGGAATTCATGTCCAGTCAACACATTCTTCAACGCATTAAATAACACAGAAAGAGTGGTTATTTGTGTCTTATAGATTTCAGGGTAGAGCCCCAAATGGCACCCTATTACCTATTTAGTGCAGTACTTTTGAGCAGAGCTCAGTAGGCCCTGGTCAAAAGTAGTGCACTATAAAGAGACCATGGTGCCGTTTGAGACGCAGACAAAGAGTCATTATGGTCTACTGTGTGTGCCTTTACCCATAACAGACGGTACAGAAACTATAAGCAATAAACTCAAACTCTATATCTATAACTGCCCAATTACATTTCTAGCACACACAGGATGTAGTCTATGTAGTATGTCTACAGACAAAAACACACATAAACTTCCAGTCACTGAATGTGTATTGGCTGATCCACCTCTACCACTGAGAGCCAATCTGAACATTGTCTTTAGTGTCTCTTGGAACCCTATACAGCATACAACTTTTGACCAGGACCCATAGGGAATAGGGTGCCATTAGGGATCCAGAACATTGGGCGTGTCCTAATACCCGTACCTGCATTCTAAATAGTAGGTATGGGAAAAAAGAGAGTTTTATAGTATGTGAAATTCAATATGCTTTAAATGCCACGATGTCATACTAATTTCGGGTTTCCATCTAGTAGAATTCGTTGCACACTGAGGAAGACCCACGTGTCTGATAATCAAAATGAGAAAAAAAATGGCTGGAATCAACGCAATTGCTCGTTAGATAACACATTCTCAGAAGGATGGGCCTAGTATACTGATATTTACCTATACTTTTTTACTAGACGCTCTTATCCAGAATGACTTACAGGAGTAATTAGGGCACCAACAGATTTTTCACCTAGTCGGCTTGGGGATTTGAACTAGCAACGGTCTAAACCGCTGGGCTACCTGCCACCCCATATGATATTATATTTGTTGCTTACTGCCTTAGTTTTTACTTAACAGTTAGTAGGCAAACCAGATTCAGACACGGCCATTGTCTTTAGTGTCTCTTGTAGCCCAGTGCTGTTGGTAATGGGGAGTTGGAGATGTATCTCTTGTAGCCCAGTGCTGTTGGTAATGGGGAGTTGGAGATGTGTCTCTTGGAGCCCAGTGCTGTTGGTAATGGGGAGTTGGAGATGTGTCTCTTGGAGCCCAGTGCTGTTGGTAATGGGGAGTTGGAGATGTGTCTCTTGGAGCCCAGTGCTGTTGGTAATGGGGAGTTGGAGATGTGTCTCTTGGAGCCCAGTGCTGTTGGTAATGGGGAGTTGGAGATGTGTCTCTTGGAGCCCAGTGCTGTTGGTAATGGGGAGTTGGAGATGTGTCTCTTGGAGCCCAGTGCTGTTGGTAATGGGGAGTTGGAGATGTGTCTCTTGGAGCCCAGTGCTGTTGGTAATGGGGAGTTGGAGATGTATCTCTTGTAGCCCAGTGCTGTTGGTAATGGGGAGTTGGAGATGTATCTCTTGGAGCCCAGTGCTGTTGGTAATGGGGAGTTGGAGATGTGTCTCTTGGAGCCCAGTGCTGTTGGTAATGGGGAGTTGGAGATGTATCTCTTGTAGCCCAGTGCTGTTGGTAATGGGGAGTTGGAGATGTGTCTCTTGGAGCCCAGTGCTGTTGGTAATGGGGAGTTGGAGATGTGTCTCTTGGAGCCCAGTGCTGTTGGTAATGGGGAGTTGGAGATGTGTCTCTTGGAGCCCAGTGCTGTTGGTAATGGGGAGTTGGAGATGTGTCTCTTGGAGCACAGTGCTGTTGGTAATGGGGAGTTGGAGATGTGTCTCTTGGAGCCCAGTGCTGTTGGTAATGGGGAGTTGGAGATGTGTCTCTTGGAGCCCAGTGCTGTTGGTAATGGGGAGTTGGAGATGTGTCTCTTGTAGCCCAGTGCTGTTGGTAATGGGGAGTTGGAGATGTATCTCTTGTAGCCCAGTGCTGTTGGTAATGGGGAGTTGGAGATGTGTCTCTTGGAGCCCAGTGCTGTTGGTAATGGGGAGTTGGAGATGTGTCGTCACTACTGCCTGTCCATTAGTCCACATTAAACACGGCTAGCTCCGGTCGATATCCAGGACTTTATGGGGGATTAGGGAAGGTTTCTACCCATTCATTAAACTGCGTTGTTACAGGTCTGTGTACACACACACCACCCTTGTTGCATTCATTACTCTGTTCCCCCTGCGAGGCAGACTCACTTGGATATAAACTGGAAGGTTGGGAGAGGATAGATCAAGAGATGATCGATTGCCAGGGCAGAAGCCAGTGTCTACAATTACTGCACTCTACTGCTTGGCCAATGGAAAGTATTCCTCAATTTATGGCAAACTTTGTTGGTGAGTTGGTATCCTTAACTTGCTTAACGAGGAGCAAACAGTCCCAAGACATAGAGTAGCTGGTATGTTGTAGTTGCTTAACGATGAGCAGAAAAAAATCCCAAGACATATTTGTTGTGAAGGTTAGGCAGCCGAAGCCTATTGTATTGCATCTACAGTAATAACTATGATGATCGATATCTGGTTGTGTATCCATGGGTATCTGGAACATCTGATTTAAAGACCATTCCAAACAAAAGCAAACGGATGGATGGAAAAATTGATTAATTGATCTGTTCATTGACTCGGCATACCCTTGTGGAAAAGTACTCTGGTAGTTGACTCAGTAAACAAAGAGTGGGACCACGACCCCTCGTCTGTTGCGCTGTCAGTATCTTCGTCCCAAATGGTACCCTATTTCCTATATAGTGCACTACTTTCCAACAGGGCCTATGGGCAAGACATGATCCACATGAACGTCTTATGACTGCAGGGGCAGTATTGAGTAGCTTGGATGAAAGGTGCACAGAGGTGCCCATAGTAAACTGCCTGCTCCTCAGTCCCAGTTGCTAATATATGCATATTATTATTCATATTGTATAGAAAACACTCTGAAGTTTCTAAACTGTTTGAATGATGTCTGTGAGTATAACAGAACTCATATGGCAGGCAAAAACCTGAGAAAAAATCCAAACAGGAAGTGGGAATTCTGAGGTTGGTCGATTTTCAACACAGCCCCTATTGAACACACAGTGGGATATGGATGAGTTTGCACTTCCTACGGCTTCCACTAGATGTCAACAGTCTGTAGAACTTTTTCTGATGCCTCTACTGTGAAGTGGGGCCGAAGGAGACAGGAAATAGTCAGGTCTACCATGACCTGGCCATGCTCTGACCATTCGCATTCACAAGAGAGGGAGCTCTGTTCCATCGCACATCTGAAGTCAATGTAATTCTCTGGTTGGAACTTTAATGAAGATTTATGTTAAAAACATTCTCAAGATTGATTCAGTACATCGTTTGACATGTTTCTACTGACTGTTATGGAAATTTTTGACATTTCGTCTGCTTTTAGTGAACGCGCTTCCTGACTTTGGATTTGTTTACCAAACACGCTAACAAAAATAGCTATTTGGACATAAATGATGGACATTACCGAACAAAACAAACATTTCTTGTGGAAGTGGGAGTTCTGGGAGTGCATTCCAACGAAGATCAGCAAAGGTAAGTGAAGATTTATAATGCTTTTTATGAGTTTTGTTGACTGCACAATTTGGCAGGTAACTGTATGGCTTCCTTTTGTGGCTGAACGCTGTTCTCAGATTATTGAATATTGTGCTTTGCCGTAAAGCTTTTTGAAGTCTGACACAGCGATTGCATTAAGAACAAGTGTATCTTTAATTCTATGTAAAACATGTATCTTTCATCAAAGTTTATGATGAGTATTTATGTTATTTGACATGGCTCTGCAATTTCTCCGGATATTTTGGAGGCATTTCTGAACATGGCGCCAATGTAAACTGAGGTTTTTGGATATAAAAATGAACTTCATCGAACAAAACATATATGTATTGTGTAACATGAAGTCCTATGAGTGTCATCTGATGAAGATCATCAAAGGTTAGTGATTCATTTTACCTTTATTTCTGCTTTTTGTGACTCCTGTCTTTGGCTTGAAAAATAGCTGTGTTTTTCTGTGATTTTGCGGTGACTTAACATAATCGTTTGTGGTGCTTTCGCTGTAAAGCCTATTTTAAATCAGACACTTTGGTGGGATTAACAACAAGATTACCTTTAAAATGGTATAAGATACATGTATGTTTGAGGAATTTTAATTATGAGATATCTGTAGTTTGAATTTGTCGACTTGCACTTTAATTGGCTGTTGTCATATCATCCCATATCATCCTGCAGCCCTCCACCAATCAGGCCTTTAAAGGTAGAGTGGCCAGATGGAAGCCACTCCTCAGTAAAAGGCACATGACAGCCCACTTGGAGTTTTCCAAAAGCACCAAAGACTCTCAGACCATGAGAAACAAGATCCTCTGGTCTGATGAAACCAAGATTGAACTCTTTGGCCACAATGCCAACCGTCACGTCTGGAGGAAACCTGGCACCATACCTACGGTGAAGCATGGTGGTGGCAGCATCATGCTGTGGTGACGTTTTTCAGCGGCAGAGACTAAGAGTGTCACACCCTGATCTTTTTCACCTGTCTTGTGCTGGTCTCCACCCCCCACCAGGTGTCTCCCATTATCCCCTTAGCATTTCTACCTGTGTTTTCTGTGTGTCTGTTGCCAGTTTGTCTTGTCTCGTCAAGCCTACCAGCATGTATTTTTCCCATACCCCTGTTCTCTTTAGTCCCTGTTTTCTAGTTCTACCGGTTTTGACCTTTCTGCCTGCCCTGACCCTGACCCTGAGCCTGCCTGCCATTCTGTTTCTTTCTGAGACTGCCCTGGATGACTGACTTCTGCCTGCCCTGGACCTGCCTTTGGCCTAGCCCTGTGTACTCAATAAATATTTGAGACTTGAACCATCTGCATCTGGGTCTCACCGTGAGTCATTATAGTGCGAACTGGCAATGACTGACCCAGCAGACTCGGACCAGCTCTGGGAGCCACCATTGGACGCCATAAGGAGTTACTACATAACCTTATGGAAGGATTCCACACCTTGGCCGAACACCATGACCGTGCCCTCAGTGTATTTTTGGAAAAATACCGCGGACTATCTATTAGGCAGCAAGCCGCAACGGACACCTCCCAGACCCTCAGTAACCACGCTACCAGCGTTGCTTCTCCCTAACCTAGCCTGGCTTCCCAAGAACCCTGCTTTCCTCCTCCGGAGTGCTACGCTGGGGATCCCGGAAACTGCTGGGTGTTTCTCTCCCACTGCTCCCTCATTTTCGAGCTGCAGCCAGCTTCATTTACGTCGGACCGTTCAAAGATAACGTATCTTATAACACTGATGTCCGGTCGCACTCGCCTAGGCTACGGCGGTGTGGGGGCAACAATCCACCATCTGCCTTAGTCTGGAGGAGTTCGCTGGCAGACGTAAGGAAGGTGTTCGACTCTCCGTTGTCTGGGAGAGAGGCGGCTCAGAAGCTACTTCAACCGTATCAAGACTCCCGTAGTGTGGCAGACTACGCAGACTTTACTTCACTTTAACCGCCGAGAGTGCCTGGAACCCAGAATCCCTGTTCAACACATTTCTTCATGGATTATCAGAGGGAATTAAGGATGAGCTTGCAGCCCGGGAGCTGCCATTGACCTTGACTATCTCATAGCCTTGACCATAAGGATCGATGGATGACTACGGGAACGCAGTAAGGAGAAGAGGTCTGTTCCCGGGCACAAGTGCCCATTCCCGGTTTTCACCTCACCTCCAATGAACCCCGGGACCCTCCAACGCCTGCACTTCCAAAATAATCAGATGTCATCCGAGTTCCCTCAGAAATCATTGAGGACTATTGACTCGCCTCCTCCGGCGCCCATACAACTGGGCAGGGCTCGATTGTCCCATGAGGAATGTTTATGCAGACTGAGCTCTAAAAACTGTCTGTATTGTGAAACTTCAGTACATTGTATATCCAACTGTCCAGTAAAAATCCCAGGCTCATCAGTAGGTACAAGTATGCTGGTGGGCCATACAGGGAGTCTCCCATCTCCCATTATTCATACTCCTCTCCATGCTATCTTGCTGTGGGGCGACAATTCCAAATCTCTTCGTGTGCTCATAGGCTCTGGGGCTGACGAGAGCTTTATGCACACTACTCTGGTGTCGGAGCTGGGTATCTCCACATAACTCGTCTCCGTTCCCATGGACGCCGGAGCATTAGCCGGATGCTCTATTGGCAGGGTCACTCACAGTACAAATCCTATCCACCTGCGAGTGTCAGGGATTCACAGTGAGTTCATACAGTTTCTACTTTCTACAGAGTCAATGTGCAGGGGCACAAGTGTCGAGGTAATTGAAGTAATTATGTACATGTAGGTAGAGTTATTAAAGTGGCTATGAATAGATAATAACAGAAAGTAGCAGCAGCGTGGGGGGTCAATGCAAAAAGTCTGGAAAGCCATTTGATTAGCTGTTCAGGAGTCTTGTGGCTTGGGGATAGAAGCTGTTAGGAAGCCTCTTGGCGCTCTGGTATCACTTGTTGTGCAGTAGCAGAGAGAACAGTCTATGACTAGGGTGGCTGGAGTCTTTGACAATTTATAAGGCCTTCCTCTGACACCACCTGATATAGAGGTCCTGCATGGCAAGAAGCTTGGCCCCGGTGATGTACTGGGCTGTACACACTACCCTCTGTAGTGCCTTGCGGTCGGAGGCCGAGAAGTTGCCATACCAGGCAGTGATGCAACCAGTCAAGATGCTCTCGAAGTTGTAGCTGTAATAACTTTTGAGGATCTGAGGACCCATGCCAAATCTTTTCAGTCTCCTGAGGGGGAATAGGTTTTGTCGTGCTCTCTTCACGACTATCTTGGTGTGCTTGGACCATGTTAGTTTGTTGGTGATGTGGACGCCAAGGAACTTGAAGATCTCAACCTGCTCCACTACAACCCCACTGATGAGAAT